>NC_029793.2:116933625-116942050 GCF_000816755.2 Arachis ipaensis
ATCTAAAACCTAACAAAAAAGAAATATTCAAAATTATTTTAAAAATTTCAAAACATAATAGAATGAGACATCTAAAAAATATTTAAAAAATATGAAAAAATTAAGAAAAAACATCTAAAATTATTTAAAAAATCATCCAAAATTCAAAACAAAACAAAAAAAAATCGAAACATAAGAAAAAAATATCCAAAACTTAGGAAAAAGAAACATCAAAAACCAATAAAAAGAATAATGCAAAACCAAACAAGAAAAAATCCAAAACATAACAAAACCTAGCAAAAAACAAGATAACCGAAACCTTTTAAAAAAATTTTTGGAAAGAACATCAATTCAAATTATCATGAGAAATATCCAAAACTTAATGAAAAAATATCAAAATTTTAGAAATAAATCTAAATATTTAAAAAAGTCCAAAATTTAATAAAATGAGACATCCAAAATTATTAGAAAAGAAACATCTGATAACTTAAAAAAGAAACATCCAAAACTATAAAAAAAATTCTAAAATCAAAGAGGAAAAAATCCAAAACAAAGAAGAAGAAAGGCGTCGCCGTAGCAACAGGCACAAGGTGAAGAAGAAGTCACGACAGACCCGAAATGAAAAAGAAGAAGAAGAAAGTCATCGTCGGCAACCTGTGACTCGTGCGGATGGAGGGGAAAGTCCGCGATGACGATGACGATGACGAGGTGGGGGATGCACTGCGTGGATGGCGCGAGCGTCTTCCTCACTAATTCTTCTTTCACGAGCGCCCCTGCGTGAACGGCAATGAAGGCAGTGGTTGCCACTGCGGCTGATTCCATCACGGAGAAGGGATGATAAATCTCTGACCGACGCAGCGACAGCTTTCTTCTATTTGCGAGGGCACAACTAGAAAATTGCTTAATACAGATAGATTTAGTCTTTATTACAGACGGATTTTTGGTTACCGACGAAATTACCGACGGATTTTGTCCCTCTGTAAAAGCCTCGTTGGAAATTATTTACTGACGGATTTTTTCGTCGGAAAATTACCGACGGATTTTTACCAGTTACCGACAAATTTTTTCTCGGTAAATTCTCCCCTCTATTTCCCTGAAACGTCGAACTTTTTGACAAATTTTTCCTCGGTAATTAGAGACGGATTTTCCGTCGGTAATTAGCAACAGATTTTTTGACGGATTTTCTGTCGGTAATTGGAGCCTTGAAAAATCACTCCAAACTCTGAATACAGATAGAAAATCTGTCTGTAAATCTGTTAGTAAGGTAAAATAATTTTTTTTTAGATTTTTTAATTACAAAATAAACCTATTTTCATACAAAATAAATATAAATTTAATAAATACAAATTTTTGTCTAATTTGTATTCGAATATTTATAATACTTCAAAAATAAACAAATTCATCGTATTATCAAACTAAGAAAAGTACTATAAACAAGCAAGTCAATATAATTCAAAACATAAACAAAGTGTATTGATACATCAACTATAATTCTCAGTGTATTGTTCAACCGTACTAAATTTATCAGCTATAATTCATAACATTGTATTATATGAGAAAAATTACATTATGCAAATCTCTACAAGTCAATCAACCAGTATATCCCGCGCATGCTTTGAGTAATGTCGTGTTGCTTTATATCTCTTAATGAAATTGGAAAAGGGATACACTTCTTGCCTGAAAATATTTCAAAATTCTGCATGTCAGTAAAAGTACACAGCAGTGAAAAATACATGAAAAAACGTCAATAGTAAAAGTTATTCAAAAAATGGCATTTATAACGCCAAGCGGCACCTACTACTACAAGGTAATGCAGTTCGGGTTAAAAAATGCGGGAGCAACTTATCAAAGGCTAATGAGTAAAGTCTTCAACGAACTCATCGGAAAGTCAGTAGAGGTGTATATGGACGACATCCTGGTAAAGACCAGCAAGTCAGAAGACCTAGTTGGGGACCTAAAGACCGTGTTCGCGTCCCTCCGATGACACAATATGAGACTTAACCCCCTCAAGTGCGCCTTCGCCATGGAGGCCAGAAAGTTCTTGGGATTCATGATAACCCAGAGGGGAGTAGAAGCCAACCCTTAGAAGTGCAAAGCGATTTTGCGAATGACGAGCCCGGGGTGCATTAAAGACGTGCAGAGATTGGCCGGAAGACTTACGGCCCTATCCCGTTTTCTCGGTGCATCGGCAGCCAAAGCCCTTCCATTCTTCATTTTGATGAAAAAGGGATAGGTTTCAAGTGGACCCCAGTATGCGAGGAGGCTTTCAACCATTTCAAGAGCATACTCTCGGCACCCCCAGTTCTCGGCAAATACAAGGATGGTGAGACATTGTTCTTGTACTTGGCAGTAACGGACGAAGCCTTGGCAGCCATTTTGGTATGAGAGGAAGGAAGAATCCAACAGCCAGTCTATTTTGTTAGCAAAGCACTGCAAGGGGCAGAAGTAAGATATAGTAAGTTGGAAAAGCTAGCGTATGCACTCCTGACTTCATCTCGAAGGTTGCGACAATACTTCTAGGGTCATCGAGTGATCGTTAGAACGGATCAAGTGATACGCCAGGTCTTGCAAAAACCCGACCTTGCGGGACGGATGATGACTTGGGCAATCAAGCTATCCCAATATGACCTACAATGTGAGCCCAGACATGCAATCAAGGCCCAGGCCATGGCAAACTTTTTGGTGGAAGTCACGGGAGACCCTTACGAAAACCCCGGGCACACGGTGGAAACTCCACATTGACGGAGCTTCCAACCAGACATTTGGGGGCAGAGATAATCCTCGAAAGCCCGAC
The DNA here is from genome assembly GCF_000816755.2 of Arachis ipaensis. Taxonomy (NCBI): domain Eukaryota; kingdom Viridiplantae; phylum Streptophyta; class Magnoliopsida; order Fabales; family Fabaceae; genus Arachis; species Arachis ipaensis. The sequence continues at coordinate 116,936,399 of NC_029793.2, forward strand.
AGGGATAGTATACGAGCAGTCCGTCAAGTTCGAGTTCCCGGTCTCCAATAACCAGGCGGAGTACGAGGCCATAATTGGCAGCCTGCTGTTGTCAAAAGAAGTCAGGGTCACAAGAGAAGAGGTGAACAACAATTCTCAAGTCGTCACCTCCTAAATCAATGAAACTTATCAAGCTATAGACCCTCTGCTATAAAAATACCTAGAAAAGGTTAGGGGTGTAACCCAGGACTTTGAGGAGGTTGTGGTGCAGCATGTCCCAAGGGAAAGGAACACACGAGCCGACCTCCTATCCAAACGGGCTAGTACAAAGCCAGGAACGGGAAATCGCTCTTTGATCCAAGGATTAGTGAAAGAACCGATAGTCACCCTGTGCGTGACCCAAGCAGATGTTGTCCCCTCATGGATGGACCCAATCGCTGATTTTTTGGAAAGCGGAAAGCTCCCTGACGACCACAAGGCGGCAAAGGCATTGAGAAGAGAGGCGGCCAAGTACGTAATAATACAAGGCCAGCTATTCAAGAGAGGGCTGAACTAACCCCTGTTGAAGTGCCTACGACCAGACCAGACGGACTACGTGCTAACGGAAGTCCATGAGGGATGTTGCGGCCACCTTATCGGGGGGAAGGCTTCGGCCCAGAAGCTCGTGAGGGCTGGCTACTTTTGGCCCTCGATAATGACGGATTCCCAAGAATTCGTCAAGAGATGCAAGAAGTGTCAAGAAAATGCTAACTTTCATAAGACCCCGACATCTGAGTTAAGTTTGCTCATGGCCTCCTGGCCTTTCAGCCAGTGGGGGATTGACCTCTTGGGGCCTTTCCCAGTAGGCCCGAGACAGGTTAAGTACCTGATCGTGGCCATTGATTACTACACAAAGTGGGTCAAAGCGGAGCCACTAGCCAGCGTTTTGTCAGCAAACTGCCGTAAGTTCATGTGGAGACAGGTAATCTCCAGATTCAGAATCCCAGAGACCGTGATATCGGAAAACGAGACGTAATTTGTGGACAAGAAATTCAGGGAGTTCCTCACAGGTGTAGGTATAAAACAGAGGTTCTCATCAGTGGAGCACCCACAGACAAATGGCCAAGTGGAAGTAGCGAACAAAGTCATCCTCCAGGGCCTCAAAAGGCGACTTGACCAGAAGAAGGGAGTGTGGGCAGACGAACTAGCGTCAGACCTATGGTCGTATAGAACAACACCTCAATCCTCCACCGGGAAAACCCCTTTTCGACTTACCTACGGGTTGATGCGGTCATCTCTGTGGAAGTCAGGGAGCCAAACCCACGACTACTCCTGGGTGGAGTTGAGGAGGCTGTAGAGAAGGACCTGGTCGACGAAACCAGAGAAATGGCGCATTTGTCAGAAGCGGCGCTGAAGCAGAGAATAGAAGTTCGTTACAACACCAGGGTACTAAGGAGGAGTTTTGAGCCAAATGACATGGTCCTACGACGTAACGACGTAGGCTTCCCACCCCTGGGGAAGGGAAGCTGGCGGCTAATTGGGAAGGCCAATACAGAGTTAAGGAAGTGGTCGGCAACGGGGCTTATAAGCTGGAGAGACTAGACGGGAAAGAGGTACCCCGAACATGGAATGTGGAAAACTTGACTAGGTTCTACTCCTAGAATCCAAAACGACCACCCGTCCCACCGATTCAGTAACACCCGTTTTACCTTGTGTTGAATTATCATCAATTTTTAATTTTCGCGAATCACTTAATATATTCCTTTTTCACTTTATTTCTATTATCTTTATTTACTTGCCAATTAACCAGTCTACTGCGACTACGGCTACACGGGACTGATCACCCCGGGAGCCAACGACACCGTCTACACTACACTACGCGGCTACGAAAATGAGCCAATATTCGAAGTTTTGTACGAGAGCCACGAACCGACTTCCCCAATTACCAATGACAAAACGAATGGTAAGCAATTCGCTAATTACCAAAAGTTGAAATGGTAAACGAGTCGTCAATTACCAACAAAACGGTAAATAAGTTCATAGAAACTACTAGAGTTCAGAGGTCTATACAAACCATTACAGAGTTCAAAACAAAATACAACAAAGTAAAATTACATCACTTCTTTGGGATGTCCACAATCTGACCATCCTGAATATTCTTGAAAGCTCCAATCGCAGAGATGTCAAAGTCGGGAGAAAGTAGCTTGACCTGGGCCTTAATCGCCTCTTCGGTCCCATTGATCACCTCCCTTGCCTTCTTCACCGTGTCCTTATTCTTTTTCTTCAAGCCAGCAACCTCTCCTTTCAGCCCGGCGACCTCATCCTTGGCACTCTTTGCCGACTTCTCGGCCTCTTCAAGCTTGGCCTCTAAAGCAGTAATCTTGGCCTGGGCTACAGAAGTTTCGCCACGAGCAGAGCTGAGCTCAGACTCGAAGGTCATCTCCCGTTCGGTAAGACGGGCGACTGCTTCGTCGGAAGTCTTCAGCTTCCCCTCTGTATCGGCTAACTTCTCTTTTAAGACCCCGACCTCAGACTTCAGCCTCCCAACATCTCGAAGGGATTGACGATACTTCCCGTACAATGCCCCGGCTTGAGTCAAGATAGGCTCAACTCTCCTAGCAATAGTCGCAGCCCTTAGCATACACCGGTAGATCCATCGAGCCTGGGCGCCGAGGTCCCCACCATGGAAAAACTCTTCAGTACCGGGCATGAGCTGTGAGTCAATAAAACCCCCAGTATCAAAGTTTTTCTCCGTAACAGTGAGCGACCCCTCAGGACTGGAGGACGGCTTCCGCTTGCGGGGGTTCTCGACTATTGCCACATCGGGACCTCCCCTGGTCAGCTCTACCTCAGGAGGAACCATGCCGCTGCTACTTGGGGTGGCCATTGCGTTGGGGAGGTGGGTCCTAGAGGGGGAAGTGGAGCTGATTGCACTTCAACAGTAGGGGAGGATGGGTGCACGGCAGTATGGGTTACGGAGCTATCTTCACTATGCTCGGGAAGAAACTGGGCCATCAAATCTTCAAGTTCGGTATGCTCGGTGGCCATATCCACTGCAGTGCACACAACAACTCGTTAGCTCATTAAAAAAAGGGGGGGCAAAAGGGCAACATTAGAACCAGCCGACCACTCACCTACCGACTCTGCCTCAGGGGGAACTACACTGCTACTACCCGGGACATCCTTTACGATGGGGCCAGTAGGTCCCAGAAGGGGAGGTGGAGCCGACTGCACTTCAGGAGTAGGAGAGGCAGAGTGCTCAGCAATATGAGTCGCAGAGCTATCTTCGCTATGCCCAGGGAGAAATTAAGCCATCAAATCTTCAATTCCAGTGCGCTCGGCGGCCATGTCCACTGCAATACACACAACAACCCGTTATCTCGGTAAAAAAAATAAAGAAAAAAGGGGGGGAGTGGGTAATACCAGAACCAATCGACCACTTACCCACGTAGCTCCTACCCATCTCCCGATCACCCATTAAAAGATGGGGGTTGATGTTATTTTAATTAAATATGGCCAACAACACGTCGGCTATATTCTTATCCCTTTGAGTCAGGCCTTTGTATGTTACATTAGTGAAAGCGTTGGACCTGGCCCCGAAGCTCCAATATGTCAGAATTCGTCTCTCCCCCTCCAAAGTGAACCAAAAAGGGTGATGGCCCTCGGCAGGTCGGACCTTAAAGAATTTATCCTTGAAGCCATGGAACGAATCTTCGAATACCCCAAAGATTCGTCTCCCCTGAGCGGCCCAGAAGGACATGAACCCTTTTTTATGCCTGCCCTCCTTGGAAGGGTTTGTCAAAATAAAGAGCCACAAAAACACTTCGACGGAGGCTGACAGCTCGAGGTATTCACAAACCATTTCAAAGCACTGAATAATGGCCTAGCTATTTGCGTGCTGCTGCGACGGAGCCACGTCGCACCGATTTAAAAGGGCCATCTAAAAGGGAGAGAAGGGGATGCGAACCCTCAGGACGGTAAACATGGCTTTGTACATCCAAATTCAGTCAGCAACTCGGGGGGTGTTCAAGTTAAGTTGGTAAATTCGTTCGTTGTCTGCGGGAACGAACACTTCGTAGCGTTCTTCCTCCGGACCTCCCCCACACAATTGGTCACGAAGACAGAACTCCGTTAGCTCCTCTAGGGTTATTTGTGAAGGTGTATCCTTCACGTCTGAGGTGACCCAGGCGTATCTGTCAACACGGGGCCTCAACAGAGGAAGTGTGCCATACCTACAGTGGGGGCACCACTCAAGGTCAAACTACAAGGTCAGTAGGTTGGGAAAACAGGAACTAACGCTAAATTCTACAATGAGCCTATCTACAGTTAAGCCAAGGCTAAATCTATAGCTAAATAAAGACCAAAAATCAAGAACCTAAATGGCAACCCCCTAGCATCTACCTAACGTTGTTACAACTCAAACATGCAAATCCAACACTTAATCCAAATAGGCATGAATATGGGAAAGCATGTAAGCAACATAAGCATGCAACAAAGATAAGAAGCAGGAAAGAAAGAAAAAACTTACCAGAATGATGATGATGATCGAAAGAAACTGTGGAGTATCGAAGAGATTTGGACGAATTAGGGGCGATTAGGAATGAAGAACTACAGAGAATATGGAAAGGAAAGGAAGAGTGTGTGATGGCAATTTGGGAGTGGGAAACTGAAACGCAAAGGCAATGAAAGCTGAACAGTAACTGACGCCTAGAAGCGCGAAAGACAGGGGCAAAATGGACATTTCACTCAGGGTTCAAATCAGCAATTAAGAGCATTAAATGTCCAGCACGAAGAACGAGGCAACGAATGACATTCCCTCAAAACGATGAAACCCACTCGCGCGTAGGAGGCACGCCCCAATCACGAGTGGCCGACACAGCGATGATACGACTGAAGGAGACCAGAGCGCGCCAACAACTGCGCTCACAACCATAGCTGACGCATTGAGGGCACTGTTCCGGCCCGGCCCAGCTGGCACAATGCCCCGGCCCGGGCGGCTAACCCGACGGGCATGTCAAGCCCGAACCAGGAGGAAGACCCGACACCTTCCCCCCTCCAGCAAGACACATGACAGCTGGGGAAAAGGAAGCTTCCTGGAAGGATTGTCTGTTCCTGTGGGACCCACCCTAGGTATAGAGTATATAAGGGGAGTGCCCTACCCCTCCCTCGAGGTACGTCACGATTCCCTCACTTTCTGCCATCTGTACGGATTCTGACTTGAGCGTCGGAGTCCTTTTTGCAGGTGGCTCCCCCTTCTCACCACAACAACCCGGGAGGTCGCGAGGCTCCAACTCTCCACCCCCGTCACGAACTCGGGAGGTCCATCGATCTGCAAATTGATCGGATCGGATCGCGGATATCTGCTCTACATCCGCGTATCCGATCCGCAGATCCGCACTATAATAATTAAAAAATAAATAAATATATATATGTTTGGTATTATATTTACTTGTTTGTATGTTTTAGTTAGTAATTATTATTCATATATTGTATTATTTTATTTTTGTTATTTAGAGAGAGTTTGATTAAACATAGAAATATGATTAAAAAGAGAATGTTTAATTATGCGGATATATCCGATCTGATCCGATGAAAATTGTGCGGATCGAATCGAATTTTCGGCCATATCCGATCCGATCCGAGCGGACACCTCTAAATAAGCCTATCTCTCTATACAAATCACAAAAAAAAAAA
>NC_029793.2:116943226-116959763 GCF_000816755.2 Arachis ipaensis
ATAATAATTAAAAAATAAATAAATATATATATGTTTGGTATTATATTTACTTGTTTGTATGTTTTAGTTAGTAATTATTATTCATATATTGTATTATTTTATTTTTGTTATTTAGAGAGAGTTTGATTAAACATAGAAATATGATTAAAAAGTTAATTATGAATTATGCGGATATATCCGATCTGATCCGATGAAAATTGTGCGGATCGAATCGAATTTTCGGCCATATCCGATCCGATCCGGACACCCTAAAAAAAATAAAAAAATTATATAAGAATTAATTTGATAAATTTCAGGGATTTCAGGGATGAAAATGATTTACGTATGGACTTTGAGGGATTATTTTGATTATAAATAACTTTTTTTCATGTCAAGTGATGCTAGTGTCAAAATAAAAAAATTATATAAGAATTAATTTGATTAATTTTTCAAATTTCAGGGATGAAAATGATTTACGTATGGACTTTGAGGGATTATTTTGATTATAAATAACTTTTTTTCATGTCAAGTGATACATGGCGTGCTAGTGTCACTGACCTGACATGTCAACCAATCATCTTGTGACACGTGGCATTAACTTACCACGTCATCATCTAACTAATGAAAGGACCAATTTGACTGACGTTTTATCTTTAAAAGACTAACATGACTAAAAAAATTATTTGAGGTCAAATTTAAAAAATGAATGATATTTCAAAAACGAATTCAACTATTAACCCATAAGTTATTATTCAACTAAACTTTCAAAGCACCTCCAACATAAAATAACATTCTAAAAATAAAATCAACCTCTTTCTTCTTCTTCTTTTTCTTCCATAATTTGTATTATTCTTCTTTCTCCTTCCACCTTCTCTTTCTACTCCTCCTCCTTTCTTCTATCCCCTCCCCTTTCTTTTTTTTATGGCTCTTCTTGAGAAGCAAAAAAAGAAAAAATTTTAAAATTTTTGTGTAAAATTTTTGTGTTTTGTCAAAAAAACTTGATACTTTTTGTTTCACTTTATATATATTTCTTATTTTTCTTTTTGGGATGAAAAAAAAAACACTTAAATTGAATCATACTAAAATTTTAATTCATATATTTTGGTTCTAAATAAATTTTTATTTTCTAAGAATTTTCAAGAATTATTCTCATCGAACAAATTGGTCTCTTCATTGTTTTAAATTAAATTTTGATACGCGTATTAGACAAATAAATCCCAAACAAATTTTATTGTAAGACAATTATATCTCTAAAAAAATTACTATAAAACAAATTAGTCATTTTTCAAAATGATGGAAAGACTAATTTATTTGACAGAGTAATTTTTAAAAATTTTTAGAGACTAAAAATTTATTGAAAAACTTAAAATGATGATCCAAAATTCTTAAAAAACAAATGAGATGTTTAGAGAATAAAAAATGAAAAAACATAAAGAAAAACACACATATGAGAAGAAGAAAAAAATGTAGAACTTTTATATCTTTATTCAAAAATTTATATTTTTCTTGAAAAACTTTGATATTTTTATTTTCAAAAATTTATGTTTTTGTTATTTGAAAAAACAACAATTTCAAAAACAAAATAATAACTTTTTCATAAACTTAGTTGAAAGTTATTAAAAAAAATTTAGTCACTCAACATTTTTCAATCATTTGTATATTAAAAAAACAGAAAATTTTCTAAATTAAAAAAAAAATATTTTAAAATTTAATTAAAAATTTTATAAAATTATAGAGACTAATAGAATAATTAAACCTTAAAAATATACGTGAAAAGAATCAAGTTGTTGTCATGTACTGAGAAGACTAAAGTGAAGTCAGACCAAACAGTAAAATTAGTCTTTCACTTTTTTTCCCCTTTCGGGAAATTGGGTTGAACGAACCAAGTTACTTAAGGAACCATAGAATAAAGTAAACTTGATAAGAAATGAGAGAAAGTGGTAAGAGATAACGAAGAATAAAAAATGATAAATATATTCGAGACTTTGGCCATAAAATTTTTGGATTATCTATTCACTACGTATTGTTGTAATATTAAACACATAAATTAAATTACTTAGAACATATCTAACAATTTCAATCCATAAACAAAAATACTATTCATTATTAAAATTAGTCATTAAAATCAATTATTAATATATTTATGTATAAATATATGTAGTTTAATTTATTTTTAATGTGTATTTATATTCTAATATATATTTTATATTGATAGTTGATTTTGGTGTACACATAACTTAATCGATAAAAGAATTAATAATTGGATTACGAAAGTAATTGCAAAACATGTAACCGAACAAATTAAATGACATGGATAAGATAATTTAATGATCAAATGCTAATAAGTGTCTACTAGTTAAATTGTAGATTTCTTTTTTCTTTTTCTTGACCAAAAATTATTTTATTGTTAAGAGGGCAAGTCCGTAGTTCTATGCTTTTAACAATTATTCACAACAATAAACTTTTTCTACTTTCTAGTACCGTAAGATGGGCTTTTAGTTTTGTTGGTAATATTTTTGGAAGCAAGTTTTGTTGGTCATGTAAATGGGCTGGGGAAGATTGACAGGGCTGCTGAAATGACTTGTCGGGTTTGTATGAATCCTGCCCATTTGATTTTAACTCACCAAGCTTCATAAATTTTCATGATATTAATTATTTGGTTCGATTAAACATTAAGAAATCCAGGACGCAAACCACAAAAAAGAAAAAAAAAAGAGATAGAAGAATAAATGCTCAAACCAAAAAGGTAAACCCATTCGAAATAATTAATGTCTAAAAAGTAAAAAGAGTTTTTTTATTATGAAAAAAATTTTTCTCTCTATATGGGTTTTCCTGTATGGCCACTGCCTCATAAAGTTTTTTCCATAGGGTAATGTTTTTCTATCGTGATTTGAATTACTCAAAGTCACCATTTATTTGTTTCGCCTAAGTGCTCATAGTGATGCCTTCGTACTGATAGTATTCGGCTTGTTCTGCAATGGAGACAATCATAGCTCAACAAAGTATTCACAAGCAACATTAGCCAATAACACTTGAAGATGAGGAAGAAACTCTTATTGTGTATGATGAACATGATATACAAGAAAGGGTTCACAAGTGTTATCATATTTTAGTTGGCAAGCTCATTACCGACAAACCTATCAATACCAATTGGATACATAGTGCCATATCTAACATATGCAAGCAACCAGCTGGATTCCAGAACAAAGAAATACAACCAAAGGCAATATTAGTTCTTTTTTACTAGAGAGCAGGATATGAACCAGGCCCTTACCGGCAGTCCATGGCTATTCCACAATTCTTGGCTACTTCTCCAACGTTGGAAAAGAAATACACCATCGACACAACTAAACCTTTTACAAGCGAAGGTGAAACTGCAATTATGGAACCAACCTAAACATTGCAAAACGATTACGTTAGGGAGGAAAATTGTAAATTGCAAAACGATTATTGGTTTTGGGTATTGAGGAATTGTAAAATTTTGATGGTTTAGGGTTACTCTAGATCGAGTTATAGTTGGGTTCCGTCCAATTGTCTTGTGGATAAAGGTAAGAAACTATTATCCTCTTTGAATTTTCCAATTATATGAAATTAGGGTATTGAAATTGTGTATGTGTATGAAATTATATGAAAGTAGGTTGAATATATGTGAAGTTGATGTCAATTTGAAGAAGTGGTGTGTTTGGGAGTAACTTTGGTGGCTAGACTAGCTGAATTGGTGACATTGGAACTTGAAGGTTAGTGTGACAAGAGATTTTGTGGCTTGGGGAGAAATCAGCCAAGGTATAGTTTTGGTTTCCTGTAGTTAATTTATAATGTTATGTGAAAACTTAGGCTAGTTGCCATAAGATAGGCCTGAATGCTATGAATTGTGGATATAGTGTATTAAATATGAATAAATGTGTTGTTGATATTGATTGATGAAGTTGGTGAAATTGTATGTGAAAATAGTTTGAAGGAATTGATGAATTTATGTGTTAGAAAAATTGAGAACCGGATAATGAGTATGTGATAGTGAGTAGGAGTAATTGGCATTGATTTAGTTGTGGTTCAGTTGGTTTTGAGTTGAGAATTTTGGAAAACTAGAGGATTTGAACTTTTGGTAAAAAAATAAAATTTTGACTAAATTTGGCGGGTCATAACTTGGCTTCTGAACTCTCAAATCTTGTGAAACTTGTCTTGAATAAAAATTGGATTCGTGAAATTTATGACGTTTGAAGAACGGACTAAAAATGATTTGTAACGAAAAAGTTATCCGTGTTTGAAGTTTGGTGTAAAAAACTAATTTCTGCAACTTAACACCTTTTTCTGAAAATTTGAGAACATGCGTACGCAGACAATGCGTGCATACGCGAGTTTGGGCCTCTGCCAGTACTCATGCGCACGCAACATTGGCATGCATATGCGAAATTGCTTCATTTACACTCACGCGTATATGACTGATGGCTTGCGTACGCGGGGACCCATTTCTGCCCCATGAAATCGCGTACGCGACAATGCGATTTTAACACTCATGCGTACGCAGAAATGAACATGTGTACGCTTGACCGGTCAAATCTCTATTCAATCGTCACCCTCACAAAAGCGTGGCCATGGGCCTTTTTTCTTGTAGTAACCCCTGTTTTCTAAAAGTTGTATTTTTGAGATTTTAACTTATCCTCTAGCTTTTCAAACCTCTGTAAAACCTGTTTAAGGTCCGATAGCTAGTTTTTAGGCTTTGGAATAAGGGTAAATATGTTGAATAAGTTAGGTTGATATTGAGAAAGATTTGCAAAGTGGATAATTGAGTTAATGAGGCATTGGTAATGCTGAAAGAGATGTGATTGATAAAGATGATGATAATACTGATGAATTGTGATTGTATGAGATATGAATTGATTGTGATGATGACATTGATAAATAATGAATTAAAGATCCATTTAGCATATACATTCAAATTATCTGAGACACGAGTTTTCCTAGGTAGATGCAGTTGCTTGCTACCACTTATTCCAGATTGAGACTCGATACTTTGTTGACTCTCCGTTGCAAGATGTGACCAGGGACTTTAACTCCCCGGATTCCCCCATTGACATGATAATTGATTGATGATGTATATATGCATAGACTTTTAGAGATGCGCACATGCAGAGACTGTTCAGCATTTGCTACCTGACATGTTGGGTTTGGCTGGATAATTGACAGATGAGACTCATCGGCCATAGGATAGGCATGCATCATATGCATACTACAAAAAAAAGTGTATAAAATGGCATTAACATTATGGCACTTTTATAAAATTGCCGTAATATTCATTAATTAGGGCAGTTTGTGTGACCGCCTTAATTCATCTCTTTTACAATGGCGACTATTGGTAATTCCGGCGGTTTCAAACCGCCCTATAATCATCATACTATTAAAAAGAAAAACTAAATCCCAAAGTCTCAGATCTAAAATTCCATCCAAACACGTGAAGTTCCAGGTTTGCTCTCGCAGAAACGCCATTTTTGCTCCTTAGAGCTTCTCCTCCCCCGTCAAGATTTTCTCCAGATCTGTGAGCTTCTCCTCCTCCGTCAAGATTTTCTCCAAATCTGCGAGCTTCTCTTCCTTCTTCGACCTTTTGTTCTGCTAGCTTCTCCTCATCCATTAACGTGCATTTTCCTCCACGATCTGTTTCTCAGTTTGCGTTCTAACTTCTCACTTCTAGATCTGTAACTAAATTCACATCCTCTGGTTCTAATTACTTCAATGATTGTTATATGCTAATTGTTCTAATTACATTCACTCTTAATTATTGTTTTTAGCATTTCGCCTTTAATGCGGCTTTGATAATTGGCTCGATGCTCCTTATCGCTTATTTCTTCCTCGTAGTTTCATGGAAGTTCTATTTTGGTTCATTTCTTGTAATGTGTTGTTATCAAATTACCAAATTTAGGGTTTTTCTTTTCTCAATTTTGGTTTTGGTTCCATCCAATTTTGATTTGGTCCACTTCCTGTAATTTTTAATTTTGTGATTGTGCCACTGCTTTAATTTTGGCTTTTAATTTTTTATTTTTTTTGCTCATGCAGAAGTACATAAAGCAGAACACTGACGTGACTCTCTGTGCACTCGAGATGGGTATCAATTTTCTTCACTTCTCTACTTTCTTTTGTTCGTGCACCTTATTACCTCATTACTTCCTTTTCTGTTAGGTTCCATCAAGAAAATAAACGGTTTTTGAAGTTTGATCTATGACATTTTATTATTTTTAATTTATGATTTTATTAACAAAGGATATCAGAGCTTTTCTTTGTATATTAATGTAGGGAGTGAGTAAGTTCTAATAATAAAAGAGGTTTAGATTGTGACTTAATTTGTTGGAAAAATGAATGAAAACCATATTTGTATATATATATATATAGGTTTAAAATTTGATTATGAAATTGATAATTCATATTGCTTTGTACCCAGGGAAGCAACCATATCAAGAATCTGCAGGTATATATAATTAGGTGCTATATGGCTTAGCTTGTATATTGCATGTTAAAAAGGTAATTAAAAAGCTTTGATAGTAGTTGTTATTGTCTACTACTAATATACATCAAAAGCTAATTAAAAAGCAATGATGGTTGTGAAAGATTTGGAGAATATATTATTAAGATTTCATTCCTACGAAAATATACTGAAGTATCTGATTTGTTTAATAAATTGAGTTTGCAAATTTTAAGGCTGGAGTGGTTAGCCTTTTTGGTCTATATTCTCAGCAAAGGGAGCCAGATTGAGCCAAAACCAGGTACTAATTATTAGTATTTTAAGGTTTGTACTATTTGTTGATGGAAATTGCGAGAGAAAGTTAGTAAAATGGATTATTTATTTTATTATTAATGTTAGTTCTTTTTCTTTTGTTGTATTGATTGGTTAGGAAGAGTGGTGTTAGGGGATCTTAATCAAAGTAAATAGGGCCTTTTGTTGCTGAGTGAAAGTTGGAAAAAGCAAAGATTTTTTTTGTTATTTTTTTTAAAACTATTGGCCTTTTGTCATGAAAACAAAAATTCAATCCATATTTGAAGATCATTTCATTGTCTTGCATGTTTCTTCTTAGCTATTGTATTTTGTCAGAAACTGAAAGTATAGATTAATCCATAGAAAAAATTGTGTTCATATCTAGACACTTGCTTGGTTTAGAGCTTCTTTCTTCGATTCTATTTGATCAGGAGTAAGCATTGCAGATTGTATTTTGTTCATATTTAGAATTTTGAAGACTTTACAGGAGAATTCTTCCACTACCTTAATCTCATTGCAGACACATTAAATGGCTTGGAGGATCGTGATGGTAAGTTGGAGACTATATAAGAGTGCAAGAAATCGTATTATTTTTTGCCACATAAAAACTCATACTTTTGATTATATCTCAACTTGCCTGTTTCTTATGTTGGACTTCTTGTTTAATAGCTATTGCGAGAATCGGGACAAGATGCTTATCAGCTGTCAGTGTGCATGATAATACTCTGGAGAATGTCGAGACGTTAGATGATGCACAGACTAAGTTTGATGATATCCTTGATTCTCCTTCTATTGATGTAGCTTGTGAGAAGATCAAAAGCCTTGTGAAGTGTCCTCTTACTACAATAAATTGAATGCAGAATTTAGTAAACCAAAGCTAGGACTATTCAGTTTACAATTTGAATGCAGAATCTCAAAGACAGCTTTGATTTTAGATGAAGTGTACTCACTCTGCTGCAGCAAAAAACATCTCTTCTTCCTTTTGATTTTCCTTTTCTGCACTTGTACTTTTATGTGGTCAGATTATAAAATTTTCCTTTTCTGCACTTGTACTTTTATGTGGTAGGATCATGGGATTGGATTCATCACTCATTCATGGTGGACTTTAGTACCTTGCGGCCAGTTCTACTACTACTACTTTCTGCACTGTCAAAAAATATTAAAGAATAAAATTGTAAGTTTTATTTATTTTTATATTTAATTATTTATGTATTTTTTTCAAATGAATTATTATGTCTGAAACATTTTTGCATTTGTAACCTGGACAAGTTTCCAAGCAAGTGCACAGTAGGTAGTCTTTGGTTTTTACTTATAATAAGATGTTAGAGTGAGAGAGAAACGGTTTAAGTGTTGAATTGTGAATAAAATAATTTTATTTTTTTAATCCCTTTCCAATAAGAATAACTCAGGAGACACAAGTAGTTATTACTAGTTTAGTTATAAGAGTTAATAAGAATAAATGATTGATAGCGGACAAATTTAATTTTGTTGTATTTGTAAGATGACCAAGACAATACACATATATAAAATCGGAATTGCTTAGTATGTTATCTTGAAAATAATTATTGCATATATAAAGGGATAGATGAATGGTGAAGAGATACAAAAGTGAGTTTAAGAGGCGGTTGTATGAGTAGACTTTCATTTTCTTATCCCAATCAGGATAGATATATAATTAAGCACATGGAGTTGGGAAACAAACAACAATGGTGATTGTTTATGGTAATGTATGTGTGTTGGGCCCACGCATGCAGTAATATGTAGTCCTTGATATCTATGGCTTTGGAAGCTTTAAAACCAACAGGTAATATGTAATTTTAGAAGTGCATCCATTAGACTTCATTAATGGAAGATATTGAAAGCACCCTATGCTTGTTTTCAATTCTTTGTAACTCATTTTCAGCCTATCATGCTCTGCAGCTTTGAGCAGTTTTGCATTAGTTTCTTTGTAACTCATTTTCAGCCTATCTATGGCTTACTCATGAAGAGGTAATATTTTTGGCTTAGATTATGACACCCTACTGGTCTGAAACTAATTTGAAACAAGCTAATATATTATGCAAAATTGAAAGACCTAAGTACAATGAAACTTCAGGGAAGCAGCAAGGAACTTTGAGTTCCTATTGTGACAATGGAAAAAGAAATAAAACAAAATCAGTCAGGGTGCCTCCAAAGGAAGGTTAACATGCTAAAAATCTTGCCACAGAGAGGAGATGAAGGTACAAAGAGTTGGTATTTCTTTGGTACTTGTTTATTCATCATAGACCTATTATGACATTTTTAACATGTTCACCAGATGCAAACAGAAGTGAATCATATAAGCAGAACAGAGTTCTTGCTTAAGGTATGCTGGGAGCAGAAGCCAGGTGGGTTTTCAAGGTTCATGGAAGCTATAAATTCATTTTGATTTCAGGTGAAAAATGCCAATATGACCACAATTGACGGAAAGGCTCAGATCATTCTAACAGTTGAGGTAAATATGTAATGTTTTATATGTTATGTTTTAAGTTACAGCTAATACACTAAGTTTAAAATAGATCCTTAATAACTAATTCCACCTTAAAGTCTATTTAACTTGTGTTAGTGTTCTGTTTTTGGCATATTTCATGTCTCTTTATAATCTCATGATTGCATCAGTAATGGATTGAGGGCATATAAAAGGAAGGGTGGAAGACAAGCACATTCAAGATGTCTCAGCTCACAAAATATTAGTTAGTTATACAAACCCGAATGATGATAATTAGGGTACTATTGTGGGGTGTCGTGCCGCAAACCACCTGGGCAATTTGTATATCTGAATTTTTCTTCTGTATTAAATTTATATATATATATTTTTTATTGGGATGCTGTAAGCCATTACAATGTACTTCTGATTGTATTCTTGGCCTTGCTAAGATAGTGGTTCAATTCAAGTCACTCAATCATGCATTATCATTATTCAAAACCCGCCGTTTTAACCCAGGGAATTGTGGCGGTTTTCAGAAAACCGCCGTAATAACCCGAATGGCGCCCAGAATTACGTCGCTTTACGAAACCGCCATTATTGGTAATAATGGCGGTTCAAACCGCCGTAAATACCCAAAAAAACCGCCGTTTTTACCAGAATTTTTTGTAGTGGCATTTGTATATTTTGTTTGAGTTTGCATTTGTTTTGGCTTGCCTAACTGCTTAACTGTAATTAACTGCTACCTGATCTAATTGTTGTAACTGCTATTTATACCTATGCTTTCCTTGTCTATTTTGCCTGTATTTATTTTCGAGAGATCTTTCTGGTGGGTGAAGGAGGCGCTGAGGGTTGTTCCACCTGGTGGTCTGCAGGATTGCTGAGAAAGGAAACGTAGAGTTAGAATAGAACACCTTAGATATAGTCACCATGAATTCAGTTGAGTGAAAACTTTAGTGTATGATTATGGGTTGTCGGAGTTTTTGAATGCCTTTGGCTTTTCGGGAGATTATTTATTATCTATATGGGCACATTTACCATACTGAGAATCCTTGGTTCTCATTCCATATATATATTTTTTTTGAAAGAAAAGGCTCAACACATGAAGTGGAGCAAACAACCGACAGAACCATGAACAACAACAATACCAAACAACTCATATGTCATCTCCGGCATAGCCATTAACAACATGACTTAAGAACCACACCAGTCCTTAGCAGAACAGAATGATCTAGCAACACAATCAGCTACGTCTGTTGTCTTGTTCTCGAATATAGCATCGTTTCTACATAACCATATATTCCATAAATTTGAGAAGAACCCAATTTGCCAACACTTACACAGCTCTGTTGTAAATGGCATAGTCCGCCAGCTCTCAAAGTGGTCTTTTAAGGTGCCTGGTATAGTCCACTCTCGTCCAAACTCCTTGATCTATGCGCACCACACCTGCCAAGAGTACTCATAAGTAGCAAATAAGTGTAGCACAGTTTCAACATCCTTCTTACATAAGACGCACATGTTATCATTCCTTTCGATGATCCCTAGCCGACTTAGTCTCTCCTTTGTATTACCTGGCCTACTAATACAAACCAGGTGAACAACTCTACTTTTGGCCAGACCAGACGTTGTGTTCATATGCAGGACGTGAGACACGACATTTAGCGTGCTGGAGAGTCTTGGGACGCGAAGATCTACTTTTGGGATATTTTATATTTAGTGTTTTGTATATGTATATAAGTAGTATTCTCCATCTTGTATATAACTTATATTTTGTCCCTCTTAGAGGTTGAAACCGGAGAAACAGGACTTGTATTTTGTCTTTTGGAAAACA
Source organism: Arachis ipaensis (assembly GCF_000816755.2). Taxonomy (NCBI): domain Eukaryota; kingdom Viridiplantae; phylum Streptophyta; class Magnoliopsida; order Fabales; family Fabaceae; genus Arachis; species Arachis ipaensis. Next base: position 116,954,222 of record NC_029793.2, read on the forward strand.
CTTTAGGATTGTATAAATGTATAACTATACTCTGGCCGGTCTTTTTGGGACATTATGTGTTATCTATACGGGCACCTCTACCATACTGAGAACCCTCGGTTCTCATTCCATACATATATTGTTATTTTCAGATGTAGGACATGAGACACCACGTTGAGCATGCTGGAGACTCTTGGGATGCGAAGATCTACTTTTGGGATATTTTGTATTTAGTGTTTTGTATATGTATATAATTAGTATTCTCCATCTTGTGCATAACTTATATTTTGTCCCTCTTAGAGGTTGAAACCAGAGAAACATGACTTATATTTTGTCTTTTGGAAAACACTTTAGGGTTGTATATATGTATAATTATACTCTAGCCAGTCTTTGCTTCGCAGGTCGAGTCTGGAGCTTACTATTTGTATCTTTGGTACTTTATATCATATGTATATTATTCTTTCATACACTGTTATCTGTTTCTTCTATGCTTAACCATTTTGAGTGTGATGCGAGTTTTGTGTTCTGTTTTGCTTAACTTTTCTTCAAGACTCCTAGTTAAAACTTCTTTTCGTATATGCCTATGTACGCATTTTACTCTTAGAGGTCATAATACTCCACCATCTCTGATTTACAAATTTAAGCGTAAAGCTCTGTGTGGTAAACTGTTATATTGGAAAGTAGTGAGAGGGCATAAAAAAGAGAGAAAAGATAGGATTAGGCATTAGGAGAGAATCAGGTCATACAAATACCTGATGCTTTTGTCACTTAGTCCTTTTAATATATAATACAAGCAAATAGTGGAAAATTGGATGATATCTCACTGATATCACGACATCTCCCTTGTCTTTTTACTAACGTTTCATTCTTCTACTTAATCTAGATGTTAGGTTCTTACAACTGGTATCAGAGCACCGATCTTGGAGCTCTATGGTAGGGTCCAAAATAATGGATGCTAAATGGGTGGTTGGTACTTGCCAAAAAATTGACCTTCCAAAATTTCTGGTGAAAATGTAAGTGGGTGGATAGCATGGGCAGAGTACTACTTCCAAGTAGCTCGCGAACAGAACAGGGATCAGGTGTATTTGGCACTGGAGGCTATAGATGGGGAGGCTGGGGTATGGTCTCAATGGTGGGAAGATTGGACTCTATTTCTGACTTGGACAATATTCCGATTAGATTTGTTTTGTCACTTTCCATATAACAAAGTCTAGAAAACATCGAGTCAAATACATCAAGAGATGACACAAGTGGTAGGTCGCCATTGTCTGAGCTCAACTTTGAATAAGGTCACAATAAAGGTGAACGTTATGGAAGAAAGGGGTGAAAGGGAAGAAACGATGGAGGAAATGATAATCCCATCGTTAGTACCACCTGAATTTTCGACGACACATTCTGTAGCCTATGATGGGGTCGTTGCACATTCTGAAGCCGATGACGGGGTCGCTATAAGAAAGAGCTGCGATACACAACAATTCCTAAGCGGTTGTGTTAAAGAAAGAAAACCAAAAGTAGCAACTGAGGTTGAGGAGCCATTTGCAGCATCCTCCATGATGTTGGAGGAGAATGATAGAGGTCGAAGAAGAGATATTCCCGAGGTGGACGGTTACGTCATAGGCAACATAAAAGGGAACAGATTTGGCCTACATCCATCGCCAGACCCACCGAACCTTAGGGTTGTGGTAGCGGTGGCAGTAATACAACCGCCGCCTTTGAAAACACCAGAATAGAATTCACTAGTAGAAATATAGAAGACACAACCTGTTGTTGAGCTTGGGGCCTTTGGGGGTTGAGCCAGTTCCTATCACTATCTGACTTGCTACCAACAACACCATAACCTCGAACAGAAGACGCTAAAGCCATCTGGTAAGGCAAGAAGTTACTGAGGCATTTGTTTCAAGTGGTTGTGCAGAAGAGGAAGTGATTATTAAAGCAAAATAGAAAATTGGTAGGATTTGGCATGTATTGGGTCTGTTTGTAACCTAATGGGCCAAGTCTAAAGTTGTGAGAAACTACTCATACACTTTTTTGAAGAAACTGCACTAATTGTGGGTTAGAACATTAGGTTAATTGTAATAAGAAGATGCAATCTAACTTTTGAAAACCCCCTCAAGCAACTTAAAGATGTAAATTTTAAGTTAGCTGTTACAATTACTAGGAAAAGTCCAAATTAGTTTGCCTTTACTATACATCAATATTGCTACCTTTGGCCAAGAGAAAAGTTTGTCTAGTTACAATTAGTTATATTCTAATTAGTATTTACAATTTACTCAAAGAGACAACTCACCCATTCAATTTTCATATCTCCTATATGAGAGCCAACCTAGATATTTGTTGATATCAGACTCACTTGAGAAAATGCCACATCTATTTGATAAACTGCTGCTATGAAAAAAGGGGACATTATTAATTCTTTCGGGGATGCTACTGATGTTTAGGATTTATTTCCTAAACTTTCTTATCTACTTTAATTTTAGGAATATGTGGCAGCAATAGTGCAGCATAGAGATGGACCAAAATTTAGAAGAACACCTTTCTGTCTCATGCCTAAGGGCATCCAAATAACAAATGCCACCATCTCTAATTTATGGTTAACTAAGAAAGTTCATGATAGAGTAAATAATGAGGTAAAAAATAAGGAATACCTTGTAGAAGCAATTTGAAATGAATTAGATAAGTACCTAACTAGCAATCAGTCAAGCTTCAAAACTTATTTTGGAAAAACAATGATAAATACCTCTGAAAATTCTCAACAAAGAAGGCTACATTCACTGCAGGTTGCAATCTATATTGTTGAAGTGGGGAAAAAAGGATGTTTGTGGCAATTCTATCATCAGAAGTACACTTTTTTATTCTTGTATTGTAGAGGTTGGAATTTAGGGTAACACCAATCTTTTAATGAGTGGTTTAGTGATTATTAAGAATGTACAGTTGATCAGGCTTTTATGCACAATAAGTAAGATAGTTATAGGCTGCAGTTTTTCAAGAATCAAGACTAGCCAATTGCTGATTTTAGATCAATTCCTCGGAATCTAGGAGGATATAATAGGAATGAGAAGCTATATCATTTAGCTAAGGAGTATGGCTTAATATTAATAACTTTCCCACTTGCTATAAAGATGACATCAAGCACTGGGTTCCTGACATTAAGGACCTCCATGCTTATGATAAATTCTTAGAACGGGTGTTTGTTCTTCAAGAAATGGGACCTGGGTGGACATGATTGTGCTGCGAGCATATTATTTTGCAAGGGCTTGGAGGCAGCATATTATGTTTTAGGAATGTTATTTAGTTTCTTTTTCATTATCTTAAGGACAAGGAGATTCTTTAGGGGGAGTATTGTTACATACCAAGTTTATTAGACATTAGTGACCTAATTGTGATTGAGTGAATATAGCCTAAGGTGAATTTTGTAACTAACTTGCCTAGAGAGAGAGAGAGAGGGAGGATTAGACATTAGGAGAGAATCAGGTCTCTCAAATACCTGATGCTTTGTCGCTCAGTCCTTTTACTACATAATACAAGCTAATATTAAAAAATTAGATGATATCTCACTAATATCACTACATCTCCCTTATCTGTCTACTATTGCTTCATTCTTCTACTTAATCTAGATGTCAGGTTCTTACACAGCACTTGAGATTTCGCACTTATTTTTTGCCGATGATAACATTTTTTTTATTAAAGCCACTGACCAAAATATTGTAGCTATAAAAGAGCTACTTAGTTCCTATCAATCAACTTTAGGCCAGCGAATTAACTTGAATAAGTCAAAAATTTTTTTTGCCAAAATGTAACTCCTACTAAACAAACTCTTATCCAAAATCGGTTAAATATTAATGCAGTAAAACATCACACTAAATACCTAGGAATTCCTACTTTAGTTGGAAAGTCCAAATAGGATTTTTGAATTTGTTGAAGACAAAGTTTAGAAGAAGTTGAAAGGTTGGAAAGATGGAACTTTATCGAAGGTTAGTAAAGAGGTTTTGATAAAAATTGGTAGCACAAGCACTTCCATCCTACATTATGGGTTGTTTCCAATTACCAAAATCTTATACAACCATTTGAAAAATCTGATTAGCATGTTTTACTTGGGGAGTCCTAATGGAGAGCGAAAAATACATTGGGTGCCCTGGAGCAAAATGAGTAAAGCTAAGGAGAATGGTGGACTGAGATTAGTGAAGTAGCCTGAATCATTGTAGTGCGAACTTTGAAGGCGAAGTACTACCGACAAATATAGTTTAATAGGTCTGACATTGGGTACAATCCTAGTTATAGAGGAGCATATGGGGAGCGAAGTGGGTGTTGGACCTAAGAGGATTATGGTAGATTGGAACAGGGACAACTACAAGAATCTGGGGTGCCTTATTGCTTCCTAACCAAAATAATTTCAAATTATGGAGTCCCATAAACACTTTACACTAGCACGCCACGATAGATACCCTAATTGATTCAGTCACTTGAACATGGAAACGACAACTGATCCAAAATACATTCTTACCATTTAAAGCAATACAAATTCTAGCTCTACCAATTGATATTCGGAGTCAACCAGATAAATTTTATTGAAAACATACAATGAATGGAGAGTACCAATTCAAGAGTGTGTACCATATAATTAGGCCACAGTGCAATCAAGAAGCCCAAACTTGCAAAGGTGTATGTCAAGAGACAGCATTCTAGAAGATGTTTTGAAAGCTTAGAGCATCTCCACACATTTCAATTTTTCATGGAGATTGCTCTACCATTCACTGCTCACTAAGGTCAATCTGAACAAGAGAGGGGTCAATTGCATCACATTGTGTCCTAGGTGTTAGAAAAGCGAAGAATCTAAAAAACACTTGTTTAGGGATTATACTTTGACTAGAACCTTCTGGTTTTGTTCTTTGTTCACATTATGCACAAAAGCAGCAACCACAATAATACTAGACCAATAAATTTTATTCAATTTGCAACAAATTCATAAAGAAAGAAGAGCATTGTTCTTAATTGGTCTCCATAGCATTTGGTTTCAAGGTGAACGTCGACGCCACATTTAGACAAGGGAGCAAATTTGGAGTTGGCACCATCATTAGGGATCACGACAGTATCGTTGCGGCAGCGACAATTCTGCAGATCCCGGTGCACAACGCGAAAACTTGTGCTTGTATTTTGGGGTTTGATTTTACTCTACACAGTAGTTTTTGTAATATAGTAGTGGAGAGTGGAGACAACTAGTATCATTGTTGCTAATGCAATACGGGCCACACACACTCAAAAAGACATGTTTGGACTTTTAATTTCTAATTGTAATGTTATTTTACAATGTTTTACATCTTACCACAGTTTTTATGTCAAGAGAAATGCTAATATGGTGGCACATACTCTAGTTTATTTAGCTCTCACAAGACAAAATACTATGTGGCTAGAAGAAACACCATCAGATATTAGTAATCAGGTTGCTTATGGATATTTTGGATATCCCACTTTAAAAATATACAACTATTTTTCTCAAAAAAAAAAGTTTTTTTATTATGAAAACTTATTTGAAAATTCTTTTTTTTTTTTTTAATTATGAAATGGC
>NC_029793.2:116959885-116961418 GCF_000816755.2 Arachis ipaensis
TTAAAATGTAAATATATATTAAAAATAAATTAAATCACACATGTATTTATATATAAATACATTGATGACTGATTTTAATGACTGATTTTAGTGTACAAATAATATTTTTATTAGATAATTTAGACAAAAAATTTATTAGCACAATAGAATTGCCTTTATTAAATTTTGTACAAGAGGGAACAAAATATGGAGGGAAAAGAAATAATTAAATAAATTAAAAAACAATGCTATATGACCAACAAAATTTAATATTTTTTACTAACACTCTAAACAATAGATACTAAATTTTAAATTCTAATAGTATAAAAATAAAGTATTGACTAATTTGATAAAAATATTAAGCTTTCTAATGTTTCTCTAAATTAAAATGAAAAATTGCTAGCTATCATCGAAAACAAAATAATAATGATAATAAAAAATGAAAGCAAATTTTAGGACGATGAAGTTTTTGCATACATAAAATAAAAAGAAACACTTAATCTTATTTTAAAAATTAACAATAAAATATATTATATATGATAATCATCTCAACCATCCATTACAAAAAAATCTTTCTCTCTTTATTATTTCCCTCTCTACTATAACATGCACCAAAAATGAATAGCTAGCTAACTTCCTGACAAACACGACTCCACTTGCATCAACACAACTTGTAGCAAATTCCATCCTTTGTCCCCCCTTTAATATGGGATTAGAAGATAACGAAATAAAAATTTGATACTAATTTATAAAATTTTATTGTGCAATATTAATTAGGTGTAATATAAATGTACATGCTAAGTAAAATTAAGCACATGGCTGAAAAATATATATTTTACCAATATCAAATTGATTGAGTAATAAATAAGTTAATCTCCTTTCCACCAATATCTTATTTCAGGTTCTTAGATTGGCTAAATTTTTTTGAGGTAATACTCATTTTGGTCATTCAACTTAGATGTAAGTCACAATTTAGTCTTTAAAGTTTTAATTGCCTTTATTTAGTCCTCAAACTTTGTGAACATAACTCATATTAGTCCTTGAAATAATTTTCAACGTATAAACGTTAACGGAATACTGTCGTGAACAGCTGGATGTCACACTAAATCTTGTAAAATGATGTCGTTTAAGTTTTGGTACTCAAATAACCTAAAAATAACATCGTAAATGGTGTTTATTAAAATTTTACCTAACAAAATAAATGATATAATACCGTTTTTTAGCTATTTAAATGCCAAAACCAAAACTACATCATTTTACAAGTTTTAACGTGACATCTGTTAGTCTATAACAGTACTCCATTAACGTTTTTATACTAAAAATCATCTCAGAGACTAATACGAGGCACGTTTATAAACTTTGGGGACTAAATAGAGGTAATTGAAACTTCAGGGACTAAATTGAGACTCGCGTGTAAGTTCAGGGACCAAATTAAGTATTAACTCAATTTTTTTTATATAGAAGAAGACGGTGTGTAATTCTTCATCATAAATAACTGATGTATTTTTTATATGTATTTAACTTTTTTTAATTTTAAGTAACAAATCGAATTCT
>NC_029793.2:116961449-116962652 GCF_000816755.2 Arachis ipaensis
AAAACTCAATAACAAAAATAAAAAGCGTCTTAGATTTCTTTCTTTTTTTTTTTTTATAAATAAAATTGTTGCAGTCCGTTGATTGACTTGATTCAGATAAAGTGATTTTAGGTCGAAATGGTTCCCTTTAAAAGAAGACTATTATTATTCTTTATATTGGTCCATGCATCTATCATATTCATCAAATCTATGCACGAAATCAAGGAGGGTCCAGCTGCTTTTTCTCTAGTTTTACATAAATTGGACAACTAATAGAAAAGACATATAGAAAGGTACCTTATTAGGTTTTAGAGATAGGGACGACACATCAAAACATAGAATTATATTCTCTAGTTCATTATTAATTTGTTATGCATGTTGAAAAGATCAGAATATAACGGTGACGCAGCACCCAAACTCTTGTATATTAATTAACAATTTAACATATCATGTAAGAGGAAGCAACATCTAGTTAGTTTATTTTCCCCTTCAATTCTTCGCAGAATTATCAGATCTGATCGATATCACAATAACATAACTCATATTTTCATACGATGATTGCTGATTTATATAACCATATTAGTATATTACCCTATTAATTAAATTAAATATTCAAACTAGGCTAAGTGAAATTTATAGGCTATGAATTATGTTTTGAATGTTCTTTGTAGATTTTTTTTGTGCGAAATACTTGCACAATTGCTATGCATTATTATTCACACAGAACTCTTGAATAATAAATAAGTGGTTAGATTAAACACTTTTATTAATACAATAATAAGATAATAGTGTTAGTGCGAATTGAATTTTGGCCAAACTAAGCTATTCGATTTGGTGTACCCAAAAAAATTAATTAAAATGACATTGGTCTTATGGCGGTTTTATATAATTATCATAATTTTTATTAATTTTGGCAGTGATAATCTGTCAGAATAATTATATTTTTATTGGTGATTTTTATTGATTGTGACGGGTTAAAACTATTGTTATTGTTTAAATTAAAAAAAAACACGTTTAACGTTGAGGTGGTGTGTTGCGTATTAGAATAATCACTAATCAGTATTGACACATGTAAGAGAACGAGAGAGGGATGTGAATATAACGAACCCTAATTTTTTTTATTTTATTTGTAAGACTCCTAATTTTTAAAAATTAAATAATAAATTAATTAAGATTTGTTATATTTATTTAAGATTATATTTTCAAGAAATTTTATATTGATTG
>NC_029793.2:116962677-116987094 GCF_000816755.2 Arachis ipaensis
AGAGGGAGCACATGCAGTGAGAAAGGGAGTTGCGATCAAAGTCAAAGAGAGGAGGAGTCGAGTCAAGCCGCCGAACCACCGCCGCTATCACCGTCCTGCGCTGCTGCCGCCAAGAGAGAAGAGGGAAGGGAAGAACGACGCGACACACAACACAAAAACACACAACACACGACATACCCCCCTCCCCTCACCGCCGATTTCTCTTCTTACCCACGTACAATTTTTACTTTAATCCCAATTCCAATCCCAAAATTAAACCCTTAAAAACGCAATTAATCCTATCCCATTAAAGTTATTTTAATGTCTTATCCCATAATTAAATTTTGGATTAAATTAGGAATTTTAACGAAATTTTTATGATAATAAATAGTTAAATGATTAATCGAAAGTTAGTTCATGAGATTAAATTTTATATTCTATTGTATTAATTAAAAAAAATAAGTATTTTAAATTTCATAATTTAAAATTTTAGAGTTAATAAATTTAGTTTATTATATTTTAAGAAAAAAAAAAGTTAACAATTTTGAATTTTAAACTTATGATTTGGAGGCGCCGGTGTTGCTGCATCACCGTCGATGAAGCTTCTATCGCTATCGCCGAGCTCCACGCCACCCCTGAGCTGCTGCTACCGCTGTCATTGTCACCATCGACCTGAACCGTGCGAGGGAGGGAGCTACAGCGGCGGAAAACGCGATGGAGGAGAGGACGTGATCTAAGGACATGCGCACGAGGGGAAGAGGATGCCGCCAGCTCTATTGTGCCTGGTCGCTGCTGAGCTCATCGTCGGATACTGCTGCTCCCTCATTGCTACTGTCGTTGCTGTCGAAGTTGCGCTGTTCATCGCTGGTTGCGCCGCCGCTGTGCTTCACTGTTGCCATCGCATAAGGAGTCAGAGGAGAGGGAGCTCGTGAGGGAGTCACTATCGCAGAGCTGTTCGCCATTCTTTGTTGCGTCGCCGGGAACGTGGCTGTGATCGCCTGAAGTCACTACGAGAGTCGCTGTTACTCCGATCTTTGGTTCTTCTCTATGGACAGTGAGTTTTCTTTCCCCGAAACCCTTACTGCTGTTATTTTTGTTATAAGTTATTGAGAATTTCGCAACATTGATGTCTTAGGGTTGATTTTTCGACGTTGCATGTAGCGATAAGAGTTGTTGCAGTTGTTGCGGAAGCAGTATGGAGCTATGATTGCGGCTGCCGCTGCTGCAGGCCGGTAGAAAGGGGTTTTGACACGTTTGGTTTTGTAAGTTTCGAAAGTTGAGGTAGGAGCATTTTCTTTTACTCATTTTACTTTCAAGAATTGTTACAAGTCGATATTAATATGAAAAATATATTTTTATGATTACGTGAGTCTTATGGATTTAAGTGAGTTGTTCTGGATGATTGAAGTTGTTTGTCTAGTTAATTTGTTGACTATTTGCGAAGGCTGGGTATTCTGTTTTATTGGTTTACTTGGTTGATTTGGTTTGTTTGATTTATCGGAAATGATTTTTGAGAATTGAAAATGGTTTGAGATATTGGAATTGGTCTGATTTTCAAAATGATTTGAAAAGAGTTTGAAAAATAGTTTGGTTGGGACCATTGAAGGGTGGCAAAGTCTGAATTTTAGAAGAGATACTGCCAAAGTTTTTATACGAAATTGGAAGTTTTATTTTTGTTTATTTGATGGAAGAATTATGTTTTGGGTATTCAATTAAATGGAAATGAGTTTATTGAATTGACATAAATTAAAGAATGATGTTTTGAGGATTTTTAATGAAAAAAATAAAGTGATGTAAATATGTATTTAAGAATGGAGGAGTTTTTGAGCCTTTGAAGAAAAATTTTGAGACGTTTTAGAGAAGAAAAAGTATTTGAATTTGGTTTAGCGAAACAGAATGATTTTCGAGCCTCTTGGGAATGTTTTGAACTTAAGGATGAAATTGAAATCGATTTAAGGATTTTTCTTGTGATATTGTGAATAGAATGAATTCATTAGTTGTAGATTTGATTCCGATTTGGTTATGTTTGATTGTGATTGTGAATAGAATGAGATTATGATTGATCTTGAGTATGTTAACGATGAGTGTGATGAGCATATTGGTTGTGTATAATCTGTTCTGCTTTGGATGCATCATATTCTCTCTGTTTGTAAAGTGTGTCGGGCACTATAGCCCAAGAGTGTGGTGGACACTATATTCCAAGAGTGTGGCGGGCACTATATCCCAAGAGTTTGGGAGCACTTTACCCTGGAAAGTGTGTCGGGCACTATATCCCATGTGTGATGAGCACTATATCCCAAGAGTGTGGCGGACACTATATCCCAAGAGTGTGGGAACACTTTATCCCGGAAAATGTAGCAGGTACTATATCCCATGAGTGTGGCGGGCACTATATCCAAAGAGTGTGACGGGCACTATACCCTAAGAGTGTGGATGCATGTCAGAGAGACGATATCCGGATTAGCTACTGGGTATGTCAAGTTCTGGCAAAGTAACCGACATGTGAGCTCATGGCCAGTAGGATAGGCATATATCATACTGCATTTATTTGCTATTGTTTGGGTATGCTTAAGTATTTTGGTTGCCTATCTGATGAATTCTGTCTAACTGTTAATTGTGGTACTTGCTATAACTGTTCTCTGATTGTGTTTGTCTTGTATTGTTTGTGCCTGTGATTGATTTTGGTGATAGTGTGGTCGTTATATGTTGAGCCGGAGGCCGAGAGTTGTTTATATGTTGAGCCGGAGGCCGCACTTGATTATGCCATGGAAAATTATTTGAGCTTTGAAAATTCTTATAATTAAAAAAGAGAACTTTGAATTTTGGATAAGTAAATCTTGCATTTTTTGAAAATATTCATAAGACAAACGAAGATCTCTGTTTTCAAAATTCATTCGTCTTTTTATTCGCATCCTCTTATGACAATTCTTAAACCTACTACTGAGAACTTGCAAGGGCGATGTTCTCACCCCCTACAGACTTCTCTTTTCAGGACAGATGAGGAAGTTGATGGAGTTTTCGCTAAGTCCTTAGTTGTACTGTTTCTGTTTTTGTATATATTAGTTATAGTTTTTCCCTCGCCTTTGTCATTATAATTTTGTAAGAGGGATAGGAGTTGTATAATTTTTATGTATATAATATGTATAAGTTACCTGTATAAGAAGTTTTGTATATATGTATATGCATGTTGGTAAAAGTTTAAAAGTATTTCTGGTTTTTCCAACAAAACAGCGATATGTTGTCGAGTTAAAGGCTCATATCTTATTATTAAATATATGGAAGTCGGCGTAATATTCTCACTATCAGAGTGGTGCAGCCAGAAGCGTGACATTCTGATAGTAAGGGTGTTACATCATTCATTGCCGTCGTTCGTCTCCCGCCATCGTATACAATGTCATTGTTGCTTCCTTCAAAGGAGTGCGCTTCTTCGATTAGGTTCTCTGGCTTCGATTTGAGGGTTCATTGCCATCGTTCATCTCCTCGCCACCACAAGCAACGCTGTCATTGCTGTGCTCAATGGAGTTTCCTCTATCTGATTTTGTGCATCTTAGCTAATCCTGACTTTTCTTAATTCTAATTTTTTTAAGCTTTTACGGAGCCTTTATTTTCTTTTTCTCTTTTTGTGGTGGTGTTGCTTGATTGAATCTGAGTTTCATTAAGCTTTTGTCTCAATAGTTCTCTAGGTATAATTCTCTTGGTTAATTTTCTTTTTTTCTTCTAGGTGTAATCTGAGATAGCACATTTGGGGAAGAGGCAGAGGAGAATGAGAGTGAGTTCATCTAAAACCCTAAAGCTTGTTGCTATCATGGTCATCGCCGTTCTTATCATTTTTGCCGCTTTCATCAACCTTCTGCGTTCGATTGAAGGCGCCTCCTTTATCAACACGTTTTCAGATCTGGTTACAACTAATGCCATAGCTTCTGAGATCGAGCGAAGCACCTCTTTCATCAATGTGTCTCTTCCACCAGCGATGCCGATACGCTCTTACTTCTGCATTCTCTATTCTTCTTTGATCCACTCAACAAATTGTAGTATGTTTCTATTTATTCTCAATTTCTATTCTATTCTCTTTCTCTTCTTGTTCATTTATTTCTTTTTCATTTTCATATTCCTAAACTGTGCTATTTGCTATGATATAAGATTCAATCTCTTGTCTTATTCAATTTTCTAGCTTAACTTTCTTATTTGTTCTAGCTATGTTATTGGTTATTGATATTTAATTATTAGTCTCGTTTGTTGTTACTAGTTTCTTTCGGTGAGTTCAACTATTCAAGAAATTTAATTTCCTATTCATGAGGTTCATTTCTCATCTTTATGTCAAATTTATTGTGTTAGTTATTCTTGTTGCTGCTGTTAATTTTCTGCCTCGAGAGATATTCTTCTTTAGGGATTTTGGATGATTTCTACTTTCCTTCTGTTTGCTCCCCTTCAGCAATTTTGTAGATGAATGAATGAGTAGAAGCAAGTTTGCATATCTCCAAAACATCATTCTATATATGTATCTTGTTTTGACTGCCAGAGTAGTAATACTCTTGTATGCTTTAATTTCATTTATGTCTCAGATGCCAATAAAAATATTATTGCTCATTTTATTTTAATTTATTTACCAATTTGAACAAAACAATCAACAGTTAGTTGTTACTAATATATATTGTAAGGTCCCACATCGGTTGGGGAGGGGAACGAAGCATGCCTTATAAGGGTGTGGATACCTCTCCCTAACATGACGCGTTTTGACAAGTGAGTGTGGGGGGGGGGGTTTCGGCTATCATCCCTATCGTCAAAGGCAAAATCGTGAGGCCTTGTGTGCCAAAGCGGACAATATCGTGCTAGCGGGTGGTCTGGGCTGTTACATATATTCTACAACATATTTGCATATCGACATGGTAGAATAATGAAAGTATGAGGCACGTTGTCTAAGTCCTTTCTTGAAAGTTCTTTTATTTTTTATCTTTTAGAAAAAAATGAAAGATCCATAATTTTATCTCATAGATTGTCACAAACCAAATTTATATATGTATTTGTCTTTATTTATTTATTTATGGATATAATTATAGGTATGTTTTGGTCTAAAACAGTATTATTTATACTTGTGGTTTACAGAGTTAGCTTCACAGTTTACTTTTGTTTATGGAGTTTTGAGAGATATATGTTTTTAATTATTTAAAGAATTTCAAATTCATCCCAATAAGACCTAATCTTGTCCTTCTCTTTCGAATTAGTATCCAGTGCAACAAAATGTCAGACTAAAATCTGTCACATTTTCACCAGCTTGGATATCATTTTCAGGCAATATGTCTGGCATGGCTTCATCTTTTTCAGGACGTAATTCAGATGACAAACCAAAGGTAGCAGAATCACTAACTGTGATGTTAACCTCATCCTTTCCTTCTGAAATAGTATCCAACGCAGCAAATCTCATATTGCAAGCTATCACATTTTCACAGCATTGACTGTATTTTCAGGCAACAAATATGGCATAGCTTTAGGTTTGCTGGGATGTGATTCAGTTGACAAGCCAAAGATATCTTTACTATGGACAATAGCTAATTCTTTGACTCACAAATCTGTAATGGGATCAAATAATGGTGTCGTGGTGGATCCTTACAAATGATCTTGCAATTCCGGTAAGTTTTGTTCTTAAGAGAGACATCGTTGATCTGCTTACAACAGTGTACTTGATTTCTTTTTTTCTGCTTTTGTTTCAGGAAATTTATTGATTTGGTTAAGCTAGATGAGATTCTTCGCTGGACACTACAAGAAAAATGCTGAGTATCATTGGATTTGATGTTGGATTTAGCGTCGTAGAGTAGCAGCAGATTTACCGGCGGTAAAGGTGTTGAATTCGTCAGGTTAAATCATTACTGTCGGATTTGCGTTTCTGATGGTAAATTCACCGGTAATAATTGGAGAAAAACAAAAAAAATAGGTGAGTAATGTAGTATCAGATTTACCGTTGAAAAAATTCGTCGGTAAACCCATTTAGTGAAAGGCTGTGTTTTGGTGACCTGTAATGGTTAATCCGACGGTAATTTTACCCTAAATTCAAAGTGTGAACGCTCTCCCCCTTCATTTTGAATCTCTCTCTCTCTCTCTCTCTATCTCTTTCTCTCTATCTATCTAGCTTTTCTTCTCCCATTTTCTTTCTAACCCTCTCCCTCCCTGCAGCTCCATCAGCCCTGCTGTCTGGTCGCCATTAACCCCTTTACCACATTCTCAATCCATCTCTTTCTCGCTTTTCTTCTTCCACTATCTCTCTAACCCCATTCCCCCCTCCCCCGCGGCGCATCAGCCCTTCCGTTGCATCCTCTTAGATAGCCCCTCTTCCTTTTACCGCCATCCACTTCTGCCAGCCACCACCACCAGCGCTGGCCACCAACATTCTCTCGTCCACCTCTGTGTCTGCATTCTCTAGTAAATAAATTTCTATTTTTGTTTTAGTCAAATTTAGGATTAATTTAGGTTTTAATTGTTATTTAGTATTATGATTTAGTTAGAAATCATCTTTTCTGTTTAGTGAATTTACGTGGTTAAGATAGGATTAGATTAGGTTATTAGACTTATGTGAGTTCTAATGCTGTAATGATGTGATCTTATTCTTGTTGTGCTGTTGGTTTTGAATTGGAATTGAATTTAGTAAATTGGTGATGCTCAAGCTTGAATGTATATATTTCACATAGTTCAAGTTATTCGATTCAAATAGGCATATTGCTAAATGTTTGTGAAGTTGGAATGTGCACTTACCTCTTTTGTTTTATTTGATTTCAACAGATAATTTATTTTTTTAACTAAGTTCAACGTAGTTTATTTTGATTAAGCTTTTTGAATGATATTGTGAATATGTTTAGCACATTTTAAATTGGTATGTTCTTTGCAAATATGACGATAGGTAGAAGTATTGCGGATCAGCCTAGTGGTCGTGGTTATGGTCATGGTAAAGGGAGGGTTTTTTCCGGTACCCCTAGAAATTCTAGATCTTCTTCCTCTATTTCGACTACCCCGATGATGTCACAGGTTGCAGATGCATCAGAATAGCTGTTCATCATGGTCACTAACCCCAACTACGTCTCTGCATCTACGGTGATGATGCCGCCTCCATCTACTCAACAACCCACTGTCTCAGCGATGCTGCCTCCACTGTCGCAGTGCCAGAATCCTCTCACTGAAGCTAACCAGCTGATGCCCCTCCACCACCTTAGCTCCCATCGTACGGATCACCATTTGGACTGATAATGGAATGGTGTAAGTACTACTTTATGTCTTTTATATACTAAAAGTGTTTGATAATTCGTGATTAGTGATTCTTGATTATTGATTCTAGTTTTAGTGGATTTAGGGTTGTAGGTTTGAACTGCTGAAAGTGTTTGATATATCCTGATTGTTGATTCTTAATTATTGATTCTAATTTAGTGGATTTAGTGGCTTTATGGATGTTGCTTCTTGATTATTGACTATTGTTCATTGATTATTGACAGTCGGTGTTGTTTAAGTTAATTGTTGATGGATAGAATTTGTGGCGCATTCTAGTTATAGATAAAACTCTGCCAAAATTTCTAAAACAATCTCTATATATTACGGTTATTCGCTTCTGAAATTTTAATTCATATTGCCGTATTGGTTTGTATGTGAATTATTGATAGGTTTGTGCCAAACAACAATGCATGTACTCAGGAGATGACCAGCATAATCAAACTGATATATGATCATCCATAACCAAGCTACAAGAAGATCCTTTCTGAGACCAGAGAGTGATGGTTTCAGAAGTGGGCTATAAAAACTTAATATAGTCAAACCTTATTAGCTAGTTTATATCTTCTATTATATTTAATATGATATATTTTTATTCACTAATTTTAAAGTTTTTTTGTGTAGATGAACTTTAATAGGACAAGGAGCACGATGCTCTCATCAGGAAGATATATGATCATCGAATAGGTAGGCAGTTACAACAGATGCTGGAGGATACACGTGAGAGGCGCGACCACCTTACTTCTTGGCTTCGCCCGAAAATTAAGAAGGCTCTGTACGTTCATTGGGAGACTAATGAGGAGTTCAGACATCGGCATCTTACAAACAGAGCTAACAAGGCATCGGCCAGGTCGTCCATGTATACCGGCAACTCAGCGACCTTCATGAAGACTAAGGTCAGATTAGTATATAGCTTTTTTAATTTTATTATTAACTTAGTTATATTCATTGACATATCATTAGTAGGCATCCTAACATATTATTTCAATACAACATGTGTAGTCAAAGTCGTTGTACCATGGGAATAACGACGACGACTACTTGGATCTTTAGTGATTAGGGCTTTGTTTTTTACTGTTTCATTGAATATGACTTTTAATTTATTTGAACATTTGACATTTTATATTACATAATTCGTTTCTATTATTTATAGTTTGACCACTAATTGTGTGAAAAATAAATTAAATAAAAAATTTAAATTAAAAAGAAAAACATTTTAAAAAATTGCGTTACAAAATTAAAAAAATTAATATTACCGTCAGATTTACTGAGGGCATAATCCGTCGGTAATAGTGTGGAAAACAGGATATTGTGGCGCCAACGCTACCATAAAAAAAATCACCGGTAACCAGATGATTTTTCGGATAGGTAATCCATCGCAGAATCTGATGGTAATTACCGTCAGACAAAAAAATCCGATGATAACTTATTACCAGTGAGGTTAATATCGTCAGATTCCTTCCAATGGTAAATAACTTACTATAAGATTTTTTTCGTTTTTTCGATGGTAAATCCAATGGTACTCAGTATTTTTTTTGTAATGGGACTCGATCTATAAATTCATCAATGTACAACTTCAGAAGAACATGCTAGTTTTAGTCTTTCGTGATTCAACTATAATCAAAGTATAATAAACTTCAGGTTCTTCTAATTATTATTGGTCACATGGATGACCATTAACTCTATATATCCTTGTGTATATTTATATAGGCATACGTGACATAAGATGATACCATAATAACATCATTAACAATGGGAGAAGGAATGTACTATTCAGCTCATCTTTAGTTATTTGATTACATGTCAAAGGCGGAGAAGAAAAAGAGAGAGCAGAGTTCAAAGTAAGAGAGATGGGTTTGCAATATGCCATTAACACTAAAAATCATGTTAAGACATTTAGAATTAAAAAATCATGTTATGTTTGACACTTTATTTACATAGGAATTATTACTTTTGATTTTTAATACTAAAAAATTATATATTATGTTTAATACTTTATTGATGAGTTATGTAATATTTTGTTTATGGGTTATAATTTCTTGTTAATGTAAAATTTTAAACAAAAGTTTGTTTGTTTAATACCGTAAAAACGACGGTTAAAACTACATTTTTAAACAATAAAAATATCACTTTTACTTGGTAAAAACAGCGGCTTATAACTACCATTTTAAACAATTAAAATATCATTTTAATTTGGTAAAAACAGTGGTTTGTTTTTAAACATTAAATACACCACTTTATTAGGATAAAAATGACGGTTTAATTTCAAACTCCATTTTAACCAGCCAGAAAATGCCAGTTTATCTGGAAATAATGGTGGTTTGAACTGCCCTTTTAACCAACAAAAAAAATGTCGTTTTATCTGAAAATAACGGCGGTTTGAATCGCCGTGTTAACCATGAAAATTGTAGCGGTTTTTAAAAACCGCCATAATAACTAAATGGTACTTAGAATGACAGTTTTTTTTAGTCGCCATTCAAGGTAATAATGGTGGTTCAAATCGCCATAATTATTAAGTTTTTTGATAGTGGTGATTTTTAAACAAAAGATGGAATTAAGGTCATTCTCGAGTGCTATACTGTTCGTTAAGGTTGAGAAGAAAGAGAGTCGAAAGGAAGGAATTTTGGCTTTATACGACGATTAATGGATCCATAATTTAACTTGTCACAGTAACAAAAGTCAATCGATTCATAGCTTGAACTGTCATAGTAACAAGAATCGAAGTAAAATGCTAACACTTTTTTTAACTTTAGGATGAGGCAATTTCGATGGGAACCATAATTGAAAGTTTAGCATAAGGTTGAAAATTATGAAAGAAATACTTGATAAATTTGAAGAAGGACAAAGCAAAAGTAGTTGAAAACATATGTAAAAAGGTCACAATAAAAATGTGCTTAAAAAATTAAATCTAATCCAACTATATAATTGTAATAAACATGTGTGGAAAAATTACTTAACCCCTTAAGCTGAAGCAGGACGTGTGTTTGTCACCTTGAGGATGAAGTTAGAATCTAAACGTGGGTGTAACTGTATAATAACTCCAAATGCACTAGAATGTTTGCCTATAATTAGAAAAGCCATTAATTAAAAAAGATACATCCATTTTACTGCTTACAAGGACACAAAAATTCAGAAAAAATTCTCAGTTATACTGACACTATAGAAAAAGATGGATCATAAATTCATGTGAGTGTTAGAAGCTATTTACTTTTATTATTTCATTTCCTTTCTAACCTTGTTTTCAATTCTTTAAGTTTTGTTCATCATTTATTTATTTATTTTCCAATATTAAAGCGTTTTTCTTAATTTCAATTTTAGTTTCAATTTAAGTTATATGTTTGATATTTATTTGAAAAAATATAGGGGACAATACTTATGTTGAACAACGTAAACAACGAAAAAAAATTAGTTTTAAATTAATTTTAAAATTTAGATTTTTAAAAATTGAAAAAGGCCCATTGTATAAAAAAAATTTAGTCTCATTATTAATACCTAATTCCTCTCCCTCAAACCCTAATTCCTCTTCCTCAAACCCCAATTCTGTGCCGCCCTAGCTCCTAACAACCCGACGCACCGTTTCTTCACGCTAAGGCGGCACCAACCAAAATTTTGTCGCCCCCATCCTCGTTGCAGACCACCACAGCCACCACCATTGACACATGAGCCCACGCAAAGGATTGCAACAAGCCGTCACGCTGCCGCACTATCGTTTGGTGACCACTCGCCCCTCCTTCATGGTGGAATCAGCCGCAGCCACCACCGTTCACGAACGCTCGTGTCGTCCTCGCAGCCACAGCGAGGAAGACACTTGTGTCATCCCCGAAGTGATTACCCCAACCTCAACTCTGGCCATATTGCATCCCGTCGCCATTCTCCCCTCCGAATCACTCACACTGACATGATAACTATGTCGATGCAACGTCGTTTCTCTGTTTTTTTCCTTTTTTTTTCTTATTTTTCAATTTTGATCGAGGGTAATGTGATTTGAATGTGTGGTTAGTTTTGGAATGTTGTTTTGTATGTATTGTAGCTTTGCCAACCATCGTAGTGCCCTCACCGTCACAATTCACGGCACCGCTACCATTGTATCACCCTTCCACTGCGATTCGTAGTTCACCACCGCAGCCCCCTCTCTTCGTAGTTTGCATATCACCGCCACATCCCTCCTCCCCTCCCGATTGCATCGTCGTCGATCATTGCCACATTCAAACGAAATAAGGTCGTCGTTTCTCCCTTTTTTTTCTCTTCAGAATTTTATGAAATTGGATGCTGGTTTCAATAACTAAATAGATGTTTCTTTCTAAATTATTAAGATGTTTACTTCCATGACAAGAAGAACTAGTAGAATGGGTGGAAGAAGAATATACTTGTAATAATGTGTCACTCATCGAGCTAGGTTTTCTACTGATAATGGTGGAACTAAACATAACCCAAAACTATTTTGAATTTGATGACCTGCTAGAATCAGTTTTGAAGAAGAAGGTGTTAGTTCATTGTTATTAGTGTTTGTTGTTGTTGCTTGTGTTGTTGCATATTTTTTCAAGATTTCAATTATGGAAGCTTGCCTGCAATGGCTTGTTCTTGGGCCATAATTTAATAGTTTGTGGATATTAGTGGCTTAGAGAAGGGGGGTTGAATCTAGGCCTCTTTTAACTTTGCTTGCTTGTTCTTAGAACTAGATGGAACTTTTGGATTCTGTAATGTTGCCTCAGGTGAAAAGTAGGAGATACTTTTATTTTTTCTCTTGTCAAAGGAGGAGCCAGAACAGAATTGTGTGCAAGGTATATAGTGGTAAAGTCTATCTGGATAGAATAAGTAGGAGCCTATTTTGTTTTGTCTCCTAAAATATAAAACCAGAAATAGAAAAGAGAAAGAGAAATGACAGCTATATAACTTGGTTCAACTACTCAGTGCAATGTAGCCTACATCCAGTCTAGAAATTTCACAAGTTTCAAACTCAATTATGTCGCAAATATAATCTAAACCGGAAACCAACTCTCAATCAAAGTTTAATAATAATGTCACAAATTCAAACCAAATACCAGGAGTATAATCCCGAGTCATTTTCCCTATGACTGACGGAGAAAAATTGTCGGTAAAGAATTTCTCAAAATAACTTCATTGCAAGTATAGTTCTAAACCGACAAGCAATCCTTGGTCAACGTTTAAATTGTTTGTCACTTAAGAAAACCCAATAAAATTAACCGAAGTATTTAAACCTCGATCATCTCTCAAAGAATTGCAGGAAAGTGTATTTATTATTGGTTATGGGATTATATATTTTTGGGTTTTGAGGTTGATGACAAGAAAATATAAATTGCGAGAAAGATAAACTAACAACTAAGAAAGGTCCTAGCAAGGATTGAGAATTGGAATTTCTATCCTCATTATCATCATCAATTGTGATGGTAAGTGCAAATTGCTTTCACTTAGTTATCCTCTAACAGATGAAGGAAAGTCAAGTGAGCAAAATCGACACAAGTCCTAATCAAAGACTAGATTTAGTGAGGCTCAAGCCAACTAGAAACTTTCAATCACCAATCAACAAAAGAATTTTGATAACTCAAGAGTCTCTAATTAATCAATCCAAGTCAAGAACACAAAAATCTATTTTAAAATCCAACCAAGTATTTTATCAAACACTTGGAAGGAATAAAATAAAAGCATAGAAAAGTAACAAGAAATAGTAAAATCTAAGATTAACAAATGCAAGGAATCAATAACCAACAATTAAAGACAGAAGCAATAAACATAAAATACCTCAAATTGCATTGAAAGAAAATTGAATCTAACAAGAAGAGTTCATAAACTAAATTGGGAAAGATAAAGAAATCAACAAGAGAAGATAAATTAAAATACTAGAATAATAAAAGGTAGAAGAAAACTAAATTAAAGCAAGATAAATTCTGAAGCTAAGAAGAAATAAGACTAAAACCCTAAAACGTAGAGAGAGGAGAGAGCCTCTCTCTCTAGAAACCTACATCTAACACCCCATGTGTGTAAAATTGAATGAAAAGTGAATGACCAGCTCCACTCGCCAGCCTCTTATCTTCATTTTCGGGCCTGAAACTGGGTCAAAAGCAGCCCAGAAATCGCTCCCAGCATTTTCTGTTAATTATAGCACGTGACGCTCGTCACGTGTAAGCGTCAGCCACACGTACGCATCACATGGACGAATTCCTGGTCACGTGTACGCGTCAGCCATGCATACACGTGGACACCAGCTTCTCAAAATTTCAATTTTTTGTGTTCCTTCCACTTCTTCCTTTCAATCCTCTAAGCCATTCTTGCCCTATAAACTCTGAAATCACTTAACACACATACCACGACATCAAATGATAATAAAAGAGGATTAAAACTTATCAATTTTAAGACCAAAGAAGCATGTTTTCAATTATAGCACAAATTCGGAAGGATTTATAAAACCATGTAATTTATATGAATAAGTGTAAGAATAGTTGATAAAATCTACTCAATTCAATACAAAAATAAACCGTAAAATAGTGGTTTATCAATTACTTGCAATCAGATGCACATCATTGGTTAGGGACCTCAGGGGGTTTAAATTCGAATGCAGGAAAAATAAAGTGACTAAAATTCAAAGAACAACAACTAAATAAAGTGCAACAAGTAAAAACAATAAGCAAGTAAACAACTGTCTAGCAAATGTGCAATTTAGATTAAGATAATAACAAGGCGACTGAATTAAGAGACGGTGAAATTAAGCTAAAAGGGCTAATAAGACAAAGTCAACAAAAGTGATGGCAATCAATTAACAAAGAAACCTTGGTTAGGGGTGAGAACTAGGCTTCCTATCCTTGTTGTTAACCACAAACTTGGTAATTATCAAAAGTCCTTCCTACTTTTTCATCCTCAAACTTCAATGGAATGTTAAGTAGGAATAATTGATTTGAATCCACAAATCCTAGCCAAATCACTAATTTGACTTAGTGAAAGTCTAGCGTTAGTGAAAACCAAACTAACTAACGACTCTAAATTACTAATTAAAAGTCTACTCGATATTCAAAGTAAACATTCTATCAAATACTTGGTGAGCAAGAAAAAGGAACATAATGTAATTGAGAAAATTAAGCAAAATTAAATCTACCAACTACTAATTATCACTAATAGCAACTCAAATAACACATATAAATCATGAAAATATCAATGCATTAATAGAGATTCAAAATTAACAAGATCCACAAACTAAGAGAAAATAACTAACAAGGATTCTAAGTGAAATTGAACTAAAGAAACTAATATTAAAATAACAAAACTGAAATTAAACAAGATCCAATCTGAAATTTCGAACAAAATGTGATTAGGGAACATTAAAACTTAGAGAGAAGGGAGAGTTTCTCTCTCTATAAAACTAAAACTAGCTAAAAAAATGTAAAAATTGTATGTATCCTTTGTGTCTCCATCCCCCCATCAGTTTTGACCCTCCTTTCCTTCAGAATTGAGTTGATTTGGGCGGAAGAATGGTCCAAAAATCGCTGGCTCGTGCAATTTCAAGTAAGTCAAGCACTTCATATCATGCGTACGCATGGGTCATGGGTCATGCGTACGTGCAGTCCTCAAATCTTCAATTCTTCATGATCCTTCCACTTTTACATGCTTCCATTCCATCTTCCAAACCATCCTTACCCTATAGAACCTGAAATCACTCAACAAATGCATCACGGTATTGAATGGTAATATAAGAGGATTAAAAATTAATATTTTTGAGGCCTAGAAAACATATTTTCAACTCTTAAGTACGTTTAGGAAGAAATAATAAAAGAATGCAATTTGGTGAATAAGTGTGAAAAAAGTTGACAAAATTCACTTATTTCAATCCAAAATAAATTATAAAATTGTGGTTTATCACTCTGTAAGCTATGGAAACCCAAACTTTATGCTCTCACTTCTTGCTCCAATCCTTGACCGTTTATCCCTTTAATAGAAGAGTAAAGCTTCCAATCTGAAATTTCGAACAAAATGTGATTAGGGAACATTAAAACTTAGAGAGAAGGGAGAGTTTCTCTCTCTATAAAACTAAAACTAGCTAAAAAATGTAAAAATTGTATGTATCCTTTGTGTCTCCATCCCCCCATCAGTTTTGACCCTCCTTTCCTTCAGAATTGAGTTGATTTGGGCGGAAGAATGGTCCAAAAATCGCTAGCTCGTGCAATTTCAAGTAAGTCAAGCACTTCATATCATGCGTACGCATGGGTCATGGGTCATGCGTACGCGCAGTCCTCAAATCTTCAATTCTTCATGATCCTTCCACTTTTACATGCTTTCATTCCATCTTCCAAACCATCCTTACCCTATAGAACTTGAAATCACTCAACAAATGCATCACGGCATTGAATGGTAATATAAGAGGATTAAAAATTAATATTTTTGAGGCCTAGAAAACATATTTTCAACTCTTAAGTACGTTTAGGAAGAAATAATAAAAGAATACAATTTGGTGAATAAGTGTGAAAAGAGTTGACAAAATTCACTTATTTCAATCCAAAATAAATTATAAAATTGTGGTTTTTCACTCTGTAAGCTATGGAAACCCAAAATTTATGCTCTCACTTCTTGCTCCAATCCTTGACCGTTTATCCCTTTAATAGAAGAGTAAAGCTTCCAAAGCTTAAAACTTCTCTTCAACAACTTGTTTGACTTGTTTGTTGTTATTGTTTGTGTTGTTACATATTTTTTCAAGATTTCAATGATGGAAGCTTGCCTGCAATGGCTTGTTCTTGGGCCATAATTTTAATAGTTTGTGAATATCAGTGGCTTAGAGAAGGGGGTTGAATCTAGGCCTCTTTTAAATTTGCTTGCTTGTTCTCAGAACTAGATGAAACTTTTGGATTATGTAGTGTTGCCTCAGGTGAAAAGAAGGAGATAATTTTATTTTGTCTCTTGTCAAAGGAGGAGACAGAACAGAATTATGTGCAAGGTATATAGCTGTGAAGTCTAGCTAGATAGAATAAGTAGGAGATTATTTTGTTTTGTCTCTTAAAGTATAAAACCAGAAACAGAGAAGAGAAAGCGAAGTGACACAACCATATATCCTGGTTCAGGTACTCAATGCAATGTAGCCTACATCTAGTCTCTGTAAGAACCATAATTTTTTAAACTTCTTATTATGAGTCAATTTTAATTTATTTATTCATTAAAGACTTTAATTTTGTAATTTATTTTATTAAAGCTAATTAAATCAAGTTTTGATAATTAAATTAGAATTTTTATCTGATTTTACAATCGTTGGATAATTCCCTCTTGAAATTAATTTGTAAATTTATGATTAAATAATATTTTTTTAAAGATAATTTTTATGAATTAAAATTGATTTTCAATTACCCAATTATCCCTATTTTTTTTAAAATTACCTAAATTACCCAAAAATTCCCAAATTAAACCCACTAACTCTAACCTAACCTAGCCACCGCCTCACCCACTGCCACACCCCCCTTTTCCCAAATACACACACAATACAAACCGCACACACACACGCGCACAGAAGCTGAGAAAGGAAAGAAAGAAAGAAAGAAAAGAAAGAAGGAAAGAAAGAAAGGGAGGGCGAAGAGGAAGGGAGGACCGAGGGAGAAGAAGGAAAGAAGAAGAGAGAGAGCGCCAGTGGAGGAGGGAGACCACCGCTGCCATAGCCGTTGATGCCGTCCAGCTCACCACCGCACTGCGCCACGCCCTGGAGCTTGCTATCGCCATGGAGGACTGTTGCTAATAAACTCCATTTCTTGGGTTTATCTTGTGCTTAATTGAGTAGATTTTATCCACTAAACTCACACTTATTAATATAAATCGCATGTTTTACATTTTTCTTCCTAATTTTGTGCTATAATTGAAAACATGCTTCTTTGGCCTTAAATTTGCTAATTTTAATCCCCTCTTATTACTATTCGATGCCATGATATGTTTATTAAGTATTTTCAGGATTTATAGGGCAGGAATGGCTTAGAGGATGGAAAGGAAGCATGTAAAAGTGGAAGGAATACAAGAAATTGAAGGAATTGCTAAGCTGTCAAGCCTGACCTCTTTGTACTAAATCGATCATAACTTAAGCTACAGAGGTCCGAATGAGGCGGTTGTAGTTGCATTGGAAAGCTAACATCTGGAGCTTCAAAATGATATGCAATTTCCCATAGTTTCCATGCATTTAGTCGATGCGTACGTGTGACCAAAAGTTCAGCAACGCGTACGCATGGGCGACGCGTACGCGTGACAGAGCCACGTGCGGCACGTATCAGAAAACGCTGGGGGCGATTTCTGGGCTCCTTTTGGCCCAGTTTCAAGCCCGAAAACACTGATTAGAGACTGCATAGTGAAGGAATCATGGAGACAACTTTCATTCACATAATTTTAGGTTTTAGATGTAGTTTTCTAGAGAGAGAGGCTCTCTCCTCTCTCTAGGTTTTAAGGTTCTTAGTTTATTCCTTTTCAATTTCTGAATTCTATCTTATTTCAATTTAGTTTCTCTTCTACTTTTAATTGTTCTAGGAATCTAGTTTATTTACTTCCCTTATTAATGACTTTATGTTGCTATTTTAGTTTATGAATTCTTATGTTAGATTTGATTTCCCTTTTAATGCAATTTGAGGTATTTCATGTTTATTGCTTCTTCCTTTATTTGTTATTATTGATGTTTGCAATTGGTTATTTAGATTTAATATTCTTTGTTAGTTTTCTATGTTTTTATGTTATGCCTTCCAAGTATTTGATAAAATGCTTAGTTGGATTTTAAACTAGCTTTTTATGTTCTTAGCTAAGATTGAGTAATTAGAGACTCTTGAATTGTCAAGGTCCTTTGTTGATTGACAATTGAAAGTTGCTAGTTGACTTGAATTCCACTAACTCTAGTCTTTCCTTAGGAGTTGACTAAGACTTGAGGGTTCATGTTGATTTTCTCACTTGACTTACCTTCAATTGTTAGAGGTTAACTAAGTGATAGCAAAAGGCAATTACCATCACAATTGACATTGATAATGGGGATAGGAATTCCAATTATCAATCCTTGCTAAGACTTTTCTTAATTATTATTTTATTTACTTGTTATTTACATTACTTGTTCCTTATTTCAAAACCCAAAAAGATAAAATCCCATAACCAATTATAAGTACACTTCCTTGTAATTCCTTGAGAGACGACCCAAGGTTTGAATTCTTCTATTATTATTTTTATTAGGGTTTGTTACTTGTGACAAACAATTTTTTGCATGAAAGGATTATTTGTTGGTTTAGAAACTATACTTGCAACGAGAATTCATTGAGAAATTCTAAACCATCAAAAATCCGTTCATCAAAATGGCGCCGTTGCCGAAAAATTGCAAACGCGTGCCTTATTATTGGTTATTGTGAATATTGTGAATAAATTTACTTTTTTATTTCTTTGTTAGTGTTTCTAGTTTTAGGAGTTTATTTTCATTAATTCTGATTAGTTTTTGCTTTTACTTGATACTATGAATTCTCATCCCTTTGGCTACGAGTTTGGTTCAAATTATGTTGTAGGGAATGGAAGCTATAATGAGAACATGCATCAAGGTTGGAACAGTCAAAGATGGGAGGAGTCACAAGGATTTGATCAACCCTCTTGGCAACAACCTCCTCCAACTTACTTTGAGCAAGAACCATTCCAAGGTGCATATCAATCCAATGGATATGGTGGACCCTCTTGTAGTTACCAACAAGCCCCAGTCCCACCATATGCCTATGAACCCCCTCCTCAATATAGCTTTGAACCACCATACTCACAAGCCCCTTTCCACCATTCACCTCCATATGACCCTAACCTTTATCCACCACACCAACCACCATACAAACCATATGAACCATACCCAGAACCACCACCTCAATATACACTATTTCCATACCCTTATCAAGAAGAACCACCTCCGTATTATGAGCCTTTTCTCCCAACAGATGAACCCTTCTATCCACCCCGAGCTCCCATAGATGATACCTTTAGTGTTATTCGCCAAGGGCAACAGGAGCTTCAAACCACACTTGCCTCTGCTCTCACCGGTCTCACCTCTACTCTCTAAGCTCTTATATCCCGTGTAGATCCATCCTTTACCGCTAATACTCAACCTTAAGCTCTGGTGTACTTACTTTTCACCCATATCCATCAATCCAAGAGCAACATGATCCCAATTACACTATTGACATGGAGCAAGAAAGAAGGGATCGTCTTAGGGACGTAATGGATCGGGTTCATGCATCCATACTTCAAGAGAAGCAAGAGGTTGCCCAAAAAGTGGAGGTAGGAGAGACCCTTGAAGATGAAGGAGTACTTGAAGAATTAGGGGAAATTGAAAAGAGTTGTCAAGAGGTGAAAGTTATCAAGGAGGAGTTAGATTTGGTACTAGAGCAAGTGGAGAAAACCGAAATTATCAAAGAAGAGGAAGTGGTTGAGGACTTAGGATATGCGGAACTTCCATGGGAATCTCAATTCATAGAGCCTCCTTCCAAAATGTTTGAATTTGATGTGGAGGAGGGTGTACAACCTCCAAAGCATGTCATGGTTGAAGACTTAGAGGAGGTTGATCATGAGATGGATTCAATAATTGATGAGTTTTTATCAACAATTGAATCCTCCCCCATTGGACTTAAAGAAGAGGCCAATGTTGTAGAAGCTTGTCAAGAGGTGGAGATCATCAAAGAGGGGCCCAAGAGAGTGAAGCATACATTGGCAAGGCCGCCAATAGAGGTACCTCTCCCCAAGCCATTACCATCCAATACAACATTCAAGTGGGTAAAATTATTATCCTTAAACTCTACTTTCCCACTTGAAGATGGTTTGCTTGAGACGGATGGACAACTTAGAGCCTTATGTGGTTTTAAGAGTAAAAGAGAGATGGTTAGTGGTTGGCAACACCATCTTAGGTTCGTTATGGTTGGAAGCTCAAGGCCTAATTGCAAGGGTTGGTATAATTCTCAATTGATTGGGTCTAGGAGGATGTTTGGGTGCTTAAATAAGAATTCCAAGGTTGGATCGACGCACACGCGTCGTATGTGTATGCGCAAATGAACAGAAAGTTGCGCGAAAGCCGAGTGCGAGGGGTGCTAGGCGCATAGCCAGACCCACGCATACGCGTGCCTCACGCGTATGCGTCCCCTGCATTTTTGCCAATCCACGCATAAGCGTCAGCGACGCGTACGCATGGAATGAAAAATCGGCGTAGTAAGGTAATTGAACAGAGAGTTGGGCTACCACTGTGCTAGAATCGCGTGAGCAGTCATGCGTACGCGTGACTGACGCTCACGTGTCAGTGTGCATTTTTGGCCACCCACGCGTATGCGTGGGCAACGCTTACGCGTCGCATGGCCATTTCAGTTTTCATGCGTACGCGTGATGCACGCGCGCGCGTCGCGCTCTGTTTTTCATTTCTTACTTCTTTCCTCCTCCTTTCTTACTTTCGTCTTCTTCATCTCTTTAACTTCTCATCCTTATTCTCTTTCATTTTATTTTTCTTATTGCATTTGCATACCTTCACTCATTGCATTTTAATTTTGTGCATGTTTTTATTTTCTTTTCTAAATTTGATACTTTTTCTTCGGTGTTGAATTTTCTTGCTCAACTGTTGAATATCTCTTACATTATTCTGGTACTTCATGACTTGTTTTATTCTGATTGGGTAATATTATTTAAGTCAATGATAATCTTTTATGATACTTGTATTCCTTTTACATTGATATGAATTTATATTGTCTTTCATGACCCACTCTCTCTTCCCCTTTGTTGCAATTTTTGCACTATTGATATGCCATTTGCTTCTACTATTTTCTCACTTGCATGTTGTAGCTACCATGTAATTGAGACCCTCATTATTTGGCATTAACCCACCTATATTTTATTTGTTTTCTATTTTTATTTTTGGGTTACTTTTCTTTCCTTTTCTCTTCTTTCAGGATGGCCACCAAGAAGGGAACTGGAAGACTTTTGCATGGGGCGACAAACAAGTTCCTATGCACATTCTTTGGAAAAAAAGCGCCAGTTGGAGCAACCCGTACACTTGCACATCTTAGCATGGACCGAGGACGTTGCAATCCTTAAGTGTGGGGAGGTCGATACCGACTTTCGTGGGTCAGTTATTTCCTTCTCAACTCCAATGTTTAATTTTCTTTGTTAAATTAGTTGTTGCATTTGCATGTTTGATTGCATGTTTGTTTGATTTTGTGCATTTAGTTACTACTTGGTTGAGGTAATATTTTCTTTTTCAAGAAACTTTTTATAGCATTTCACTAGTTTGAATTAAAATTTTTTGTTAAACTTGTTTGAAGATTGTAATTTGGAACATGGTTTATAGCTAAGAACACACAACCTGTGAGATTTTGAGCTTAATTATATGGTTACATTATTTAACCATGATTTTTATTCTTGTGTGTTTTCTTCTCTATGATTACAATCTATGGTTTGTTTCATTCTATATGTCCATTGTCTAGTGTATATTCATGCACACATATGATTGAGGCCATCATTTGTTATTAGCTCACTTATCCCAAATAGCCCACCATTTTCATTTACCTTTGTTTGCCACTTTGAGCCTTCTTAACCCCCATTTGTTCTGTATTTTACCACATCACTAGCCTTAAGCGGAAAAACAATTAATTACCCGATTTGAATCTTTGGTTAGCTTAAGATAGTGTGTGTCAACTAAGTGTGGGGAAATGTGAGAACTTGGGTTGATGAGAATGTGTTGTGTTTTTACTGACAAATATTAGAAATTTGGGCGCTTACTCATATAAAATCAGAAAAACCATATGCATTGATATATTATGTTTTCATAATAAAAAAAAAGAAAAAAGAAAATAGAGAAAAGAAATAAATAAGGGATAAAATCATCCCAAAGTTAAGTTCAATAAAAAGATCATTGCATGTGTCATGAAATTAAAGAAAATTTTGATACATGAGTATGTGAAATATACAAAAGTGAGATTATGGGTAGTTAGGCCTAAATTATATAGAGTGTGTGTGTGTTAGGTGAGAATTTAGGTTAGTCAAAGATTTAAATTATAGCTCTCTTAGCCATACATATATCCTCACCCTTGCCTTAGCCCCATTACAACCTTGAAAAGACCTCATAATATTTGCATTTATACACTAAATATTTGTTGATTGGTTAGATGAAGAACAAAGTTTTAGAAAGCATGACTAGAGAAGAGTAGAGTGGATTAACCCTAGACACTTGAGCGATTAGAGTGCATATACACTTCTAGTGAGAGTTCGATGCTCGATTCCTTCTTCCCGACTTTCATGAGCTATCTTCTTTTGCAAGTTTACTTGTACTTTATTTTATGATTTGAATTAGTGAGATCCAGTTCATATTTCTTCTCGAAATATTTGCTTACTTTTAACCAAGTACATAAGAGCATTTTGCATTTAGTTGCATTCATATAAATAGGTTGCATTGCATAAATCCTACCATTCCTCTTCACTCTTTTAGTTCTCTTGAGTTTAGCATGAGGATATGCTAATGTTTAAGTGTGGGGAGATTGATAAAACCCATTTTTTGGGTTTATCTTGTGCTTAATTGAGTGGATTTTATCCACTAAACTCACACTTATTCATATAATTAGCATGTTTTACATTTTCCTTCCTAATTTTGTGTTTTGATTGAAAACATGCTTTTTTGGCCTTAAATTTGCTAATTTCAATCCCCTCTTATTACCATTCGATGCCGTGATATGTTTGTTAAGTGTTTTCAGGATTTATAGGACATGAATGGATTAGAGGATGGAAAGAAAGCATGCAAAAGTGGAAGGAATGCAAGAAATTGAAGGAATTGCTAAGCTATCAAGCCTGACCTCTTCGTACTAAATCGATCATAACTTAAGCTACAGAGGTGTGAATGAAGCGGTTCCAGTTACGTTGGAAAGCTAACATTCAAGGCATCAAAATAATATGCAATTTGCCATAGTTGCCATGCAGTTAGTTGACGCGTACGCATGGATGATGCGTACGCGTGACCTTGCGAAAGTTCAGCGACGCGTACGCGTGGGCGACGCGTATGCGTGATAGAGCCACATGCTGCACGTATCAGAAAATGCTGGGGACAATTTCTGGGCTTCTTTTGGCCCAGTTTCAAGCCCGAAAACACTGATTAGAGACTGCAGAGTGAAGGAATCATGGAGACAACTTTCATTCACATAATTTTAGGTTTTAGATGTAGTTTTCTAGAGAGAGAGGCTCTCTCCTCTCTCTAGGTTTTAGGATTCTTAGTTTATTCCTTTTCAATTTCTGAATTCTATCTTATTTCAATTTAGTTTCTCTTCTACTTTTAATTGTTCTAGGATTCTAGTTTATTTATTTCCCTTATTAATTACTTTATGTTGCTATTTTAGTTTATGAATTCTCATGTTAGATTCGATTTCCTTTTTAATGCAATTTGAGGTATTTCATGTTTATTGCTTCTTCCTTTATTTGTTATTATTGATATTTGCAATTGGTTATTTAGATTTAATATTCCTTGTTAGTTTTCTATGTTTTTATGTTATGCCTTCCAAGTGTTTGATAAAATACTTGGTTAGATTTTAAACTAGTTTGTTATGTTCTTAGCTAAGATTGAGTAATTAGAGACTCTTGAATTGTCAATGTCTTTTGTTGATTGACAATTGAAAGTTGCTAGTTGACTTGAATTCTACTAACTCTAGTCTTTTCTTAGGAGTTGACTAGGACTTGAGGGTTCATGTTGATTTTCTCACTTAACTTACCTTCAATTGTTAGAGGTTAACTAAGTGATAGCAAAAGGCAATTACCATCACAATTGACATTGATAATGGGGATAAGAATTCCAATTATCAATCCTTGCTAAGACTTTTCTTAATTATTATTTTATTTCCTTGTTATTTACATTACTTGTTTCTTATTTCAAAACCCAAAAAGATAAAATCCTATAACCAATTATAAGTACACTTTCCCGCAATTTCTTGAGAGACTACCCGAGATTTGAATACTTCGGTTATTATTTTTATAAGGGTTTGTTACTTGTGACAAATAATTTTTTGCATGAAAGGATTATTTGTTGGTTTAGAAACTATACTTGCAATGAGAATCCATTGACGAATTCTAAACCGTCAAAAATTCATTCATTAGTCGCAGCCGAACATGAAAGAGAGAGAGAGAGAGAGAGAGCCAAACACAAGGAGAAAAACACGATGGAGTGGAGGAGGGCCAGTGCTGCCGTCGTCCACGCTC
>NC_029793.2:116987195-117006241 GCF_000816755.2 Arachis ipaensis
AAGTCTTTTAGTCGCTATTCTGTTATCTTACGCTGAGGTTTTATGGTGTTAATTGCTAGAAGATTGAGTTTCGGTTATTATATGTTGAGATTAAAGTCGTTGTGGTTGCTGAGAAAGTGGTTTGGAGTCGAGGTTGCGGCTGCCGCTGTTGCGGGCTGAGAGAAAATGAGTTTGTGACGCGTTTTTGAGTTTTCGAGTTTCGACAATCGAGGTAGGGATGCTTTTCTTAAACTCATTTTATTTTCGAGAATTGTTATAAATCGATATTGATGCAAAAAAATATTTTTGGTGATTATTATAATCTTATGGATTGAACTGAGTTGCTCTGGATGATTATGATTATTTGTCTGGTGGAATTATTGACTGTTTGAGAATGTTGAATATTTTGAGTTATTGATTTTGCTAAATTAGCGGTTGTCGGATTGATTTTCTTGAGATTTTGGAAATGTTTTGTTATTGAAAATGAGTCGATTTTTGAAGAGATTTAATTCTGGAATTTAGTTTAAATTTTAAAAAAGATTTGATTTTAGAAAAGATTCAATGTTAGAATTGGTTTGATTTGGAAGAGATTTAATAATGAAATTTGGTTTGATATTGAACCTGATTTGATATCGGAATTTGTTTTAAAATAAATTTGAAATGGATTTGATATTTAAAAATGGTTTGATTATTGAAAATGATTTGCTATTAGAAATGATTGAGAAGGGTTTGAGGAATGTTTGGATGGGACCCGAGAAGGGTGGCAGAGTCCGAGTTTTAGAGGAGATGCGGCCGAAATTTTTATAAAAATTGGAAAGCTTCGTCTGAAGTGATTATACAAAAATAATTGGTTTTAAAGATTATATGTTTTAAGTTTGGTTTATTTAGAAAAGAATGAATTATGTTTTGAATTGGGATTGTTGATGAACGGAATGGGAGGATGGATGATGATGATTGAATTTGAATGAAAGATGATGAGGATTGATTTTAAAGTATGATTTTTGAATGAATTTAGAAATGAGATATAAATTGATGATGAAAATGAATTAAAAATAAAGACTTGCAAAATTGAGACAAATTATTGACCCTCTGTACGTAAAATGTGACCGGGTACTTTAACTCCCTGGGTTCTCCCATGGACATGCATATGTATATGAATTTCAGCTTGGGACTTTGTCTCTCCCCATGGATGAGCTTGGAATTTTTTCTATGGATATTGTTGAGCTTAGGGATGCACGTACAGAGGGACTGTCCATTGGTTAGCTACCAGGACATATCGGGTTAGTTGTATAACCGACAGATGAGCTCATTAGCCATAGGATAGACATGCATCATATGCATTTGCATGCTTTGTTTGAGTATGAATTTGTTTTGGTTTTCCTAATTGCTTAACTATTATT
Organism: Arachis ipaensis; assembly: GCF_000816755.2. NCBI lineage: Eukaryota > Viridiplantae > Streptophyta > Magnoliopsida > Fabales > Fabaceae > Arachis > Arachis ipaensis. Next base: position 116,988,575 of record NC_029793.2, read on the forward strand.
AACTGCTATCTGAACTATTTGTTGTAACTGTTATCTATACCTGTATTTTTCTTGTCTGTTTTGCCTGTGTTTGCTCTGGTGTGGTACTTTTGTTGATTGAGTATTGGTTCTGAATTGATGATACTGTTGGTTGATTTTGTGGTTGGTTTCTGATTAAGATTTAGTAAAGTATGAAGTATTAAGCTGGTTCAACATAGACTTAATGAACCTATGTTTGGATTAGGTTGGTCATTCATATTGTTAAGAAACTTTTAAGATTCTTTTATAAGAAAAGTGAGTTTGAATTTTTGGATAATTAACTGATTTCTGTTAAAGAGGTTTTGGATATTCGGATGGTTAAACCGTCGGTTTTCAAAAGATTCATAAGACAATGATAATCACTGAGCTTGAAAATAGATTTCTCTTTAAATATCTCTTTATGACAATTTTGAAACTCTGTGGTGAGACCGTGTAGTTAGGTTCTTACCACCATATAGCTTTATCTTTTCAGGAGACTGATGACGAGGCTTACGCAGAGTTTTAATGCATTTTGCTTATTCGATGTTGTTGTTTTAGTTATTATTTATTTATCCCTCGCCATCAATATTATATTTTGTAAGAGGGATAGGAATTGTATATTTTGTATGTATATTATAATCAGAAGCTACTTATGTAAGAACTTTTGTATATATGTTTATGCTTGTTTGCTTTCAAGAAAAAGTATTTTTTCGACTTTTCAAAGAAAGCAGCGGTACGGTTTTGAGTCAAAGGTTCCTATTTTATTATTAAGTATATGAAGTCGTCGTAATACTTTTTGCTATAAGAGTGGCACAGCCGGAAGCGTGACATTCTGATGGAGAGGGTGTTATAGTCTCCACCACAACAATGATAGAATTTCACTATTTTTGAACAAGATTACATTCACCAATTTTTCTAGGATTCTATCCAATCCTATCTGGGACAAACCCAGTTTCTAACAAAGCCAGGTTAGACTAGGAACTCACCCTAGCTTTCAACTGTAAATTACTCACCCAACTTGCAAGGGAATCTCTCCAGGATCATGAAAATAAAATAGAAATACATACAAAGGATTTTTTAAATAAACATTGGCTTTTCTCCAAGTCTAACTCTCTCTGCCTTTTTCCACTCAATGGCTTTTTCTTACATTCCTCACTGTAATTCCTTTTACCATTGAAACAAAGAAAAATTAAATTGAGAACCATGAAGGAGAAGAATGAATAGCTCTGTAAGCTATGAAAACCCAAACTTTGTGCTATCACTCCTTGCTCTAATTCTTGGTTATTTACCCCTTTAATAGAGGAGTAAAGCTTTCAAAGCTTGAAATTTGTCTTCAGTAACTTGTTTGACTTCGTCTTCCCCAATATCAGTAGTAACAGCATGATAAACCCCAATTTTGTGGTTTATCTTGTGCTTAATTTAGGGAATTTTATCAACTTATCTCACATTTATTCAATAAAATAGCATGGTTTTGTGAATCATTCCTAATTTTTGCTTAAGAGTGAAAACATGCTTTTGAGGCCTTAAAATAGCTAAATTTAATTCACTTTAATTCCATTCGATGCCTTGATATGTTTGTTGAGTGTTTTAGGTTCATAAGGCAAGTATTGGATGGAAGAAGTGAAGAGAAAAGCATGCAAAGTGGAGAATTCATGAAAAAATGAGCATTTGGAGGGTTAAGGGCCACGCGCACGCATCATCCACGCGTACGCGTGAGAAGTACATTCATGGCCACATGCACGCGTCACCCACACGTACGCGTGAGGAGGAAATTTGCCAGCGACACGCATGCGTCAGCCACGCGTAGGCGTGACGCTGATCACGTGACCTCATTAAAGTGAAAATACTGGGGGCAATTTCTAAGGCTATTTGATGCAGAATTCAAGATGGGTCAAGGGGTGAGCAATTAGATAGTGTAGGAAGCATGTCTTAGGTTAGTTCTAGAGAGAGAAGCTCCCCCTTATCTCTAGAAATTAGAGTTCTTAGTTTAATTTCTTCTTAGATTTAGGTTTTAATTCTTGTTTTCATCTAGTTTTCTTTATAATTTCTTGTTCTTACATCTTTGTTCTTCTTAGTTCTCTTATCAATTTTCCTTTTATGTCATTTTTATGTTCATGCACTATTATTGAATTTGGATTTTCATTTAATGCAATTTATGTTTTATGTTCCTTTATTGTTCAATTGAGTTATTGTTATTATTTCCTTGCATTGAGTAGTTATAGAATTTATATTTCTTGTCATTTTACCATGCTTTTATTTTATGCCTTCCAAGTGTTTGACAAAATGCTTGGTTGGATTTTAGAGTAGTTTTTTAGCATTCTTGGCTTGGAAAGAGAAATTAGGAAATCTTGAGTTATTAATACCCAACTTATATTGGTGATCTAGAGTTATTAGTTAATATTGTTTCCATTGACTCTAATCTCTTGCTAATTTACTTAGTAAGTTGATTAGGACTTTTGGATTGAGATTAACTAGTCTTATTTGACTTTCTCTCACTATGAAGATAATATTATACCTTCTTCCTATGTTGAAGATGACTTAATAGGATTAGCTCTTATTAATCATTGTATGATAATTAATGACTAGGATAGAAAGCCTATATTCTCAATCCTTGCCATGAATGTCTCTCTTTATTGCTTGCTTTTCTTAATTGTTTGCTTTATTTTTTTGTCATCTATTTTCTTGTCCCCTTATATGCAAACCACCCCCTTGGATACCATAACCAATAATGTGTATACCTCACTGTAATTCCTTTGAGAGATGATCCAGGATCTAATACTCTCGGTATTTTTATTGGTTTGCACTCGTGACAAACAAATTAAACTTTGATTGAGCATTACTTGTCAGTTTGGAACTATACTTGCAACGGGATTATTTCTCTTTTTCCGAGAAGAAAACTCTAAGCCGATGGTTCCGCTCACATTACAGCAGCAACACAAAAGAGAGATAGAGTAGCAGAAGTAGTGATTTAACAGTACATGCATCCATATCTTCCATCTTCTCTTTCATCCTTTTTCATATTGCTTCTTGAATTTGAGCCCTTTATTTGTACTTTGACTCCAAGTAACTTTCTTGTCTGTTGATTCTGTGCAAAGCTCCATAACCTTCAATTCCTTGAGCTTTTCGATCCAGTATATGCAGAGAGGAGGTTTTCTTCCACAAGCTTCAATGTTGCATAAAGATGAAAAGATTTCTATGATGAGCCTTTGGATGTGATCTTTGGTTTTAGCCCTAGCTTATTTGACTTCTTCTTCTTGCTTAGATTTGGTAACCCACTTTTTCACTTCTGATTTGAGCCCTAATTCATTTGCTTCTTTCTTGCTTTCTTTCTGAATTTCACGTGGGTGAGTGAAAAGAGAGAAGAGAGTTTGATTCGGTGGTGTAGTGGAATGGTTCAAATGAAAGTGAGGTTCTATTCTTTAGTCAGCAACTAACTAGAGTGTATGGAATTGGATCACCAAATAAGTGAATGAGCATTGATGTTATGGGCTTGATTCATCAATTTAGGCCTGAAGTATTCTTTTGTTTCTGAACAAAATTTGTTGTTGTAATTCACAATTATTTTCTTGAGCTTGAGTGTATGTAAGCCTAAAGCAATTTGAGCTTTGTTGGCTTGTTTGTCTAGCTTACTTTATTTACTGCATATTAAGCAAACTAATCATACACTAAATTAGAATTTTGACCCAATTATGTTTGGTTATCATCTTATTTCTTATTAGTTCTTCAAATTCAACATTTTGATGTTTGGTTTTGTATATTTTGGATGTTTCTATTTTGTAAGTTTCAGATGTTTCCTTTTTGTGTTTTGGATTTTCTTGTTAAAGGTTTTGGATTTTTTTTGCATTGTACATTTGCGGAAGAAAAAGTAAACAAAAAGAGGAAGAAGACATCCGAAAAATAGCTTTTGGATGAGTTTCTTATCAGTTGTAGTTTGTGCTTATGTTGTACAGTTGCAAGTTGATACACCGAGTTTTTATTCTCAATATTTTTTATGATGTACAGTTGAGTTTAGGATGAAGTGGCTCTTACTCTTGAGGATTTGTTATGTTGTTATTTTAGATATTGATTTCTAACAAAAAAAATTATTTCAATTATATCTTTTGCGCTCATGTAGTTTGTGATAATTCCAATTCATTGTTGAACTTGGCTATGTAGTTTATATTGAGTGAACTGATATCAGAACGAAACTGTGTTTTTAATTTTATCTATTTACAAGGCTCAAAACTTTAAAGTAATTTAAGAAAAAATCGTGCAGTTATTTTGATAATTGTTATCTTATTTAAATTTATCTTTAATTACCTTTATTATCTTGTTATCTAAAATATTGCATGTGTAGGATCAAACTTATTATATATTTCACATTCAAATGGTAATAGCTTATTTCTTTTACATAATCTGAATACATTGTAAGTCATTAAGAAATATTGTTCTGACTTATTAAATTTTGAATGAATTAAGGGGTCACAATTTAGAGTTTGTGGCTCCTTGTTATACAACAAATCATGCTCCAACATTGAAAATGACATTTTTTAAAAAAATAAAAAAGCTTGTAAACATTGGAATAGATGAAAATTCTTAAAACAAAACTGATTGTAAAAACAATTTAGCTCACTTTCAAGTTGGATTTGAGTTAAGCCATTTAGACTAAGGCGGATGTTCATTTTACTATGATTGTAGATGGTTCTTTCTATTCTAAAGTGGACAGTTATTTTGGGTATACCATTTGTCTTTTATTTAATTTTCTGAATTCTACATGCACATGCCCCGCAAGTTTCTTTTCTTATAGTTTAATTTTGATTAAATTCAAGTTAGGTTTCAGTTACGCCATTTAAACATGGTACATGAGTGGTATTTTTGGTCAATTTGTTAGTTATTTCTTATCAACCAATGCGGATATTCATTTTACTATGTATGCAGATAGTTTTTTTTCTAAAGTGGACATTTATTTTGGGTATATCATTTGTCATTTACTTGATTTCCTGAATTCTGCATGCACATGCTTCGCATGTTTCTTTTGTTTTATGGTTTGGGAATTAGGGATAAAAATAGGATCCCTGTAAACATTAATTTTGCTTGATTTTGCTTGAATAGAAATATCAAAGTTAAAAAAAATGAAGCATCTATATATTTCTTCCAGGAAAACATCACATCATGTCTATATAAAGAAACTCCAATTATTCAACAAATAAAACATACATTTGGATTGTACTAGGCATCTTTCTTCTGTTAATGTTTTTCTCCCTTGCCAGCCTTTTTTGTAGGTAATCCTTCAGTAATACCATATGTTCCGAGGGTTACCTGAAACTGTTAGGTCGATTTCGGAGGAGATCTGCTGTGGCGGCTAGAGCTGATACGTCTGACTTGTTGGAGGCGGTGATGGTGCTGATGTGGCTGATCCTTTGTCACCGGAGGGTGGTGGTACCTGCAAGGGACTCTGATGCTTAAGTTAGCATGGGTTTTAAGCAGGTTTTTAGTAGAATCAGAGTATGAGTTATACTTGGGTGCTTCAGTGTATTTATAATGGTGTGGAGTGATCTTCTCTTGAGACAAGATAGTTATCTTATCTTATCTTTGAGTGAAGCCATCTTTATTTTTAAGGGAACCGCCCTTATCTTTCTAGGTTTGGGCTTCCTTTAGATTTGGGTCGTGTTCCTCTGTTTGGGCCTACTTGGGCCTCTGTAGCAATTTGGCTGAACTCTTTTATGAAGAGATCGGGTAATTCTAATCCGAAGAGGTAGGTCGACTTGTCTTCAATCATCCCGGGTTATACAGCTCGACCCAGGGCATGAACAGTGCCCTTGCTTGAGCTCGGTCTTTCATTTGAGCTCGTGCCTTTGCTAGACTTTGACCCCTTCTGGGAAAGTTGAGCTCGAGCATTGTCGATCTCGTCGTAGAGCTTCCATTTAGTAGTTTTTGAATGCAGAGCATTTTTTCTTACTCCTTTTTAATTGGAATGCGCGTTTTTGCGTTTCCTTGGGAACATGCGAAGGTTTAAATACTCATTAACTTTTTGCCGTTTCCTCTTGTTTCCCTTCTCCGTGTTTACTGTAACTTATTCTTTTCTCTTCTTTGCTCCTTGCTTTCGGAAGTCATCATCGGTGTAGGCTCACCATTTGTTTTGATATTCATCGTCTTCTTTACAGGTTGGTCTTCTTCTTTGTCTTTACTCTTTCCGTGCTATATATATTTTATGCTTGGATTTGAGAAGTTTTGATCTTACTTGACTTCGTGTTAGAAAGTTTGAATCTTTCTTTGTTTGTTGTGCCTGATCATTTCTGCAATGTGCGCTGTTTTAGGGCTTCTTCGATTTACCACTTGTTTTTGCCCCCTTTTTACTTTGAATACGTAGATCTCTTTTTGTTTGAAGTTTGGAGTAATGGAATGTAAAAAAAGGTAGCATCTTTTGATGTCTTTTGCGTAGTGTGTTTGATGTTGATGGCTTTATGTTTTGTATGACATGGATGATTTCCTTTACGAGATCCCTTTGCTGATAAATTGTGAAAAGATGGTAACCTTGATGTCTTTTTGTGATTTGTGACTTTCTTTTCGGAGTGTCACTGTTGAATGAGGGTTGTTTTCTTGTTGATAGATGTCGGAGCGTAGACTATAGATTTTTCCTGAATCCTTACTCTCTTACTGCCTCCAAAGGATGCCCATGGACCCTGGTGTGGGTCCTGGGGTTTCCTTTCGCCGCTGTCCCTGACTTCTAACATATTTGTATGCTTTAGTTTGAGTTATATCCATATTTGTCCGAGCTGTTCTCTTGATTTACCCGAGCTGTTGATTAGTAACCCATTTTCCTTTTTCTTACTGTAGGACTAGTTGACCCATGTCTTCTTACAAAAATATTGTCGAGACGTCTTCCAAAGTCCCCGAGGGCATGTCTGGCTGGCTGGACTCCCTCGTCTTGATGTGCATTTCGGTGGTTAATTTCGAGTATTACGTGCAGCTTAGGAGACATCACATGGTTTGTAGTAGTAGAGGTCAGGAGAAAAACTACGAGTTGGTAGCGCCTGACCCTGATGAGAGGGTTTGTTTTCCTTTTCTGACTCAGGGGGAACGTCCCTTCTTTTATGCTTATGATTACTTTTTTAGTCAAATGAACATCACCATTCCATTTACTTCCTTTGAGACCGACTTGTTGTGGTCCTGTAATGTTGCCCCTTCTTAGCTTCACCCGAACTCGTGGGGCTTCATAAAAATCTTCCAACTGTTGTGCCAAGAACTGGATGTCCGACCTTCTCAGACTCTATTTCTTTACCTTTTTATTTTGACGAAACCTGAGGCAGCTAAGAAGAAGGCTTCCTGGATTTCTTTCCGAGCTGCCCAGGGAAAGAAAGTTTTTTCTATGTATGATGAATCTTTTAGGGATTTTAAGAACTATTTCTTCAAGGTCTGAGCTGTTGAAGGAGCTTGGCCATTCTTTTTGGATGAGAATAATGAACCTGCCTTCCTCCTATCCTGGCAACAGAATGTAGTGGTGTCTAGGTATACTTGGAAAATGTTGGATGAGGTTGAGTAGGCTTTTGTTCATGTACTAGAAGAGGATTGGGGGGAGCCTCCTTATCTTGATACGAAGAAGTTCTTGGGGAATCCCTCCCTTCTTCGAACTGAATTGGGTAGCTACCGATTTCTTTGCTAGCTTTATCTTTGTTTATTTTGTTTGTTTTGTCGATCCCTCTCTTTCTAACTTGCAACTTTGGTTTTGCTGCTTTATCTTTTCAGAGATGGTGAAGACCACTGATTCCATGAAGGCTTTTAAGAGAGCCAAGAAGGCAACTACTGCCCAGAACATTTCGACCAAAGGTCCTGGGGAGGGATCTTTTGATGTTACGCTGAGGAGGTCGACCTTGGACACTTCCGGACCGAGGAAGATCATCCCAACTCCCATGTCCACTTGGCTCCTACTGACCCTCTCCAGCCGACCTCTGGTGCCGCCTCTCCCTCTGCTACTGGTCTTGCCCCCAAGAAGCAGAAGATTGCTGAACCCTATAATCTGGATGCCCCTGACTTTGACGCTGTGGGTTTTGTTGATAACTAGATTGCCCCCTATGGCCGACTTCCTATGGATGATGTGTCCATCCTGCACCACCTGGATTTTATCACCAGAAGTAGTGTTCGGATGGCGCATATGGGTGTGGCTTTGTTTCGCTCGATCCAAGATTCTCCCGTCCATGCGACGAAGGAGTTTATGCTGGAAGCCAAGTCGGAGTATGATCGGATCAAGGGTCTAAAGGACGAGCTGGACGCTAGAGTTATTAAGCTGAAGCTAGATCTGGAAAAGGAGAAAGCCCGAGCTACTGCCGCTGTGGCTTCTGCCAAGCTGACTGAGGAGACGGCGCTGCAGCATAAGGAGAGCTATGTCCGTACTTATGGCGAGTTATTGGAGGTAAGGGAGAGTCTGGAGAATGCTCATGCTAGTTATGCTGAGCTTCAAAGTCATCTGGTGGGTAGCGTGACTGACGTATTTGAGAACTTAAAGGCTCAGGTCCGAGTTGTTGCTCCCAAGCTCGACTTGAGTCTTTTTAGTTTGGACAATATTGTTGAAGATGGTAAAATTGTTCCTGTCCCAGATGATGACGAGGATGTAGATCCTCCTCCTAAGCCATCAGCCAAAGCTTCTACTGCTCCAACCTTTTCAACTCCTACAGCTGAGGTCGGCCATCCCGAGTCGGACCCTGATGTTCAGATCCTGAACCGGCCGGATGGAACCGTTGATGCCGTCCCGCTTGCGACCTGTCCTCCTTCGCCTCGGGATGCCGCCACTGGAGAGTCTTTAAATCCTTTGTAGTTTGTTTAGGTATCTGTATGGCCCGGCTTGTGGGTCTTTAAACTCTATTTTTGTAATTTTGGATGACTTTACCTTTGTTGACGTTAGGTTGCTTTAGTAACCTTTGTCTTTAAAAAACAAATACTTTTAAGCTCTTGAGGTCGATTTTGAGGTTGCCTTCTTGAGCTTTTATTATAGTATCTTTTTTGCTATACTGATTTGCACTTTTTCCACTTCCAGGAATTTTTTAGAGTGTGGGAGTCTTGCTGTCCGACCTCTTTTTATTTCCTGTTTTAGTCAAAGCGAACTTTGAGACTAGCTTTGTTTGGCTATTATTTTTAGTATTCTTCACTTGTAAATTGATTTTGGTGAGGTCGTGGCTTTTTGGGTCGAGTTGTGTCCCTTCTAGCGCACGTCTTCTTGTTGGTCGATTCCTCTCGTCAAATCTTCTCGAGTTATTTCTAGTAATCCCTTTTTTAATTGGACCTCGCCAGGTCTCTTTTTATGGGTTTACTTTTTATAACTCTGTCGCGTTAATCGGATTGGGCTGACTTCTTCGTGTCGATCCCTTCTAAGTTATTTTTAATAATCCGTTTTGATAAGGGCTGGCCAGGCCTCTTTCTATGGATTACTTTTTATAACTTTGTTGCTTTGACCAGCCTGGTCTGACTTTTTCATGTCGGTCCGTTCCGAGTTATTTCTAGCAATCCATTTTTTCTCAAACCCCGTCAAGCCTCTTTTTATGGATTACTTTTTATAACTTTGTCGTTTTGGGGGAATTGGTCTGGCTTTTTCATGCCGGCCCTTTCCGGGTTATTTTTAGCAATCCATTTTTTCTCAGACCTCGTCGGGCCTTTTTCTATGGATTACTTTTTATAACTTTTGTTGCTTTAGGGGATTGGTCCGACTTCTTCATGTCGGTCCTTCCCAAGTTATTTTTAGCAATCCATTTTTTCTCAGACCTCGTTGGTCCTTTTTCTGTGGATTACTTTTTATAACTTTTGTTGCTTTTGGGGGATTGGTCCGACTTCTTCATGTCGGTCCTTCCCAAGTTATTTTTAGCAATCCATTTTTTTCTCAAACCTCGTCGGGCCTTTTTCTATGGATTACTTTTTATAACTTTTGTCACTTTTGGGGGATTGGTCTGACTTCTTCATGTCGGTCCTTCCCAAGTTATTTTTAGCAATCCATTTTTTCTCAGACCTCATCAGGCCTTTTTCTATGGATTACTTTTTATAACTTTTGCATTAACCTGTTTTTATCGCTTTTTCATCTTGCCAATTTTGTAGAAATCTGGCAATGAGTTTGGTCCCTACTTGGTCGACCTTGTCGAAGTCGGGCGGTGAATTTGGTTTTCACCTTTCCGACCTTTGTAGAAATTCGGACAATGAATTCGATTTTCATTGTGGTCGGGTGGTGAGTTTGGTATTCACCTTGCCGACCTGTAGCTTCATAATTGGGCGATGAATTTTAGCGTTCAGATTAATACGTCTTGGTAGAGAAACTTTGTAGAAAATCTGAAAAGTTTTATTCCAATAGAAAGTAGACATATAGGCAAATAAAATATATACATGTGGGTGTTTACCCTTAAGTCAGGTAATTTTACAGATCTTGGCTTGGTGCCTCGTTAAAAAACTTTTTCAGGAAAAAGAGTGCACATTGAACTAAGATCTTTATTACCTCCTAACTGTAATACCTTCTTAGGTTGCAGGCGTGCCATGACCTTGGTAGCTCTCACCCCTCGGGTTCAAACACCCTGTAGTAGCCTTTTCCTAGTACCTCTGTGACTCGGTATGGTTCTTTCTAGTTAGCTGCTAGCTTCCTCTCTCCCGGTCGACTTGTTCTGATATCATTTCAGATTTGGATGAGGTCGTTGTTGGCGAAGCTTCGCTGTACTTCCTTCCGATTGTATCTTGAGGCCATTTGACGTTTTAACGCCTCCTCCCTGATCCGAGCTCTTTTTCAGATTTCTGGAAGTAGGTCGAGCTCTTCCCTTTAGAGTTGGGAGTTGGCCTCTTCATTGTAGTAAATCGTTCTGGAGGATCCTTCTTCAATTTCTACCGGGATCATTGCCTCCATTCTGTAAGCCAATCGGAAAGGTGATTCCTTTGTGGTGGAATGCGAAATTGTCCGATATAGTAGTTAAAACTCGAGATGTTCACACCCTGGGCCGAGCTATCAGACCCGAGATGTTCAGTGACAAAGCGACCGACCTCTTCAGGTCAGGCTATCTGACCTCTTCTCAAAGAGGTCGGCCAAATCGACAGAAAAGCCCAATAAAGGGCCTAAATAGAGGAACACGACCCAAATCCACAGGCCGTCCAAGCCTATAGAGATAAGGGCGGTTCCCTTGAAGATAAGCTGACCTCAACTCAAAGATAAAGATAAAATAAGATAACTAACTTATCTTATCTAAAAAGGTCACTCTACAACTACTATAAATACACTAGAGCACCCAGGTATAACTCATACTCTAATTCTACAATAAACCTGCTTAATACCCGTGCTAACTTAAGCATCGGAGTCTCTTGCAGGTACCCCCCACCCTCCGGTGACCAAGGATCAGAAGTGCAGCCAGTCCAACAAGTCAGACACAACAGCTCCGGCCGCCACCAGCCAACCGGACACGTCATCTCCGACCAGTACAGAAGATCTCATCCGAGATCGGCCTACAGTTTCAGGTAACCATCGGAACATTGGCGCCGTTGCCGGGGAACCTGTAAGTCATCCCATCCCCATGGCAGACGACCATGACAACGACCACGATTCAGCTCTAGAGGACAGAACGCCGCACAAAAACGCGGATGCTACACCAAAAGATACTCCAGAATCTAACGAAGACAAAAACTCATCAAATCCAGGAGTAATAGAAGCACTTCAAAATCGTTTAAAGCAACTTGAAAAAGAAAGCCAGCATCAACGAGAAGTTGGCAAGGATCTACAAAGAGAGGTAAGGCGACGTCGAGAGCTAGAAGATAAAATCCTACAACTCGAAGCCGATCTCAAAGCAAAGGCTACCCGGACCACCCCTGAGGACAATTCACGCAAAGATCAAGATCCATTCACTAGGGACATCATGAAAACTAAAATTTCTAAGGACTTCAAACTCCCGGATATGACTCTGTATGATGGCACTACAGATCCCAACCATCACCTCAGCAACTTCAGAAGCAGAATGTACCTCACCGACGCCTCAGACGCTGTTTGCTGTAAAGCTTTTTCAACGACCCTCACGAAGACAGCAATTAGATGGTTCAACAACTTACCTCCTAAGTCCATCTCAAGCTTTGACGACCTAGCCAAAAAATTTCTGGCCAGATTCTCCATCCAAAAAGACAAGGCCAAGCACGCCCCCAGTCTACTAGAAATCAGGCAAGGAGATTCAACAAAATATGCCTAGACATACAAAGCTTGCCAACAGAGGTCGCCATCATGGGCCTCATCAATGGCCTACGAGAGGGACCTTTTAGCCAATCTATATCGAAGAAATATCCCACATCTCTGGATGAGGTGCAGGAGCGAGCGGAAAAATATATCAACATGAAAGAAAACTCTCGGTTGGGAGAAACCTCAAAATCCGGATTCTCCTACCGAGACAAAGATAAAGAATCCAAAAAGAAAGAAGATCGACAAGGGGAGAAAATTAAAAAATATCACAATTACACCCCTCTTAGGGTATCCCTGGTAGATGTCTACAAAGAAGTCTGCCATACGAAAAAGATACCCCCAGCTCGACCACTCAAAGGAAAAAGAAGAGGAGGAAATCGGAAAGAATACTATGAATATCACCGAGTCCGAGGGCATTCCACCAATGAATGCTTCGACTTAAAAAACATCATAGAAAAATTAGTGAGAGAAGGAAAACTAGATCGGTTTCTGGCCACCCGAGATGATGATCAAAGAAAGAGAAGAAGGGATGAAGATGTCGGACGAATCGAGCGATCACCTCGTACGCCAGAAAGACATGTCCATATGATACACGGAGGATTTACAGGAGGAGGAATCTCCAAATCATCCCGCAAAAGATATCTCAAAGAAGTATATCATGTCGAAGGAAAGGGGGAATCACCTGACATCCCTGCAATCACATTCACCAAAGAAGACGCATCCGGTATCATCTCAAGACACGACGACCCCATGGTCATCACCATCATACTGGTAAATGCCAATCTCTACCGCACATTAATAGACCAAGGGAGCTCCGCCGACATCTTATTCAAAATTGCCTTCGACAAGCTCGGCTTAGAAGAAAAGAAGCTTAGAGCATACCCGAACAGCCTGTTCGGACTGGGAGATACCCCAGTACAACTACTGAGATACGTGTCACTACATACAACCTTTGAAAAAGGGAACCAATCCAGAACACTCAAGATAGACTACATCGTGGTCGACATGAGTTCAGCCTACAATGCCCTAATAGGTCGGACAACACTAAATCAACTCGGCGCAATAGTCTTAACTCCACATCTATGCATGAAATTCCCAACTACAGAAGGGATAACTACGATAAAAGCAGATCAAAAGATGGCACGCCGCTGTTATAACGAAAGTCTAAACCTCAGAGGTAGAGGAGAAGAGTTCCATACAATTGAGCTTGGTAGAGTTCAGAGACGAGAAGAACTCCGTCCACAGCCCGAAGGAGAAATAGAGAAAGTTCAGATCGGAGATACCTCGGACAAAACAACTAATATTGGCACGATCCTGAAGGGAGACGCAAAAGAATTACTAGTACAGTTCTTACGAGATAATGTCGATCTCTTCGCATGGAAAGCTGTAGACATGCCAGGCAAAGATCCCAAGCTAATGTGCCACAAGTTGGTGGTCTACTCAGGATCTCGGCCGGTATAGCAGAGACGAAGAAAACTTGGGGCAGAACGATCCCAAGCTGTGGAAGAACAGGTACAAGCACTACTGGAGGCAAGATTCATAAGAGAAGTCAAGTACCCACTATGGCTAGCTAAGGTCGTCTTGGTGAAAAAATCAAATGGGAAATTGCGAATGTGCACCGACTACACCGATCTCAACAAAGCCTGCCCAAAAGATCCTTACCCACTCCCAAGTATCGACGCTCTGGTATATGCTTCATCTGGATATAGATACCTCTCGTTTATGGATGCATATTCTGGATACAACCAAATCTCCATGTATCCACCAGATCAAGAAAAGACCTCATTTCTGACACCAAAAGCAAATTACTACTACATTGTGATGCCTTTCGGTCTCAAGAATGCGGGAGCTACTTATCAAAGGCTAATGAATAAAGTCTTTTCAGATCATATCGGAAAAATCATGGAAGTCTACGTGGACGACGTGTTAATAAAGACACAAAGCGAAGAGACATTATTGTCCGACCTGGCTCAAGTGTTCGACACTATAAGGAAGCATGGCATGCGACTCAATCCCGCAAAAATGCACCTTTGCAGTAGAAGCGGGCAAATTCTTGGGTTTCATGCTCACACAAAGAGGAATTGAAGCAAATTCGGACAAATGCCAGGCCATACTCAACATGAAGAGCCCAACTTGTGTCAGAGAGGTACAACAACTCAACGGGAGATTGGCAGCCTTATCCAGATTCTTAGCGGGATTAGCGATAAGATCTCTCCCCTTCTATGCCACTTTAAGGAAAGGAAAGAAGTTCGAATGGACAATGGAATGCGAGCAAGCCTTCCAGGATTTCAAAAATTTCCTGGGACGACCATCTATCCTAACTCAACCACGAGAGGAAGAACCACTCGTATTGTACCTTGCGGTAGGAAGTCAGGCAGAAGCCTCAGTACTGGTTCGAGAGGACAACAAAGGGCAACAACCTGTATACTTCATTAGTAAAGCGATGCAGGGATCCGAGCTGAACTACCAAAAAATAGAAAAGTTCGCATATACTCTCATACTGACATCTCAACGACTTCGCCCGTACTTCCAGGCTCACACCATTAAGGTTCGGACCGACCAGCCCATAAAAGGAATATTGCAGAAAATAGATCTAGCAGGCAGAATTTTACAATGGGCAGTCGAGTTATCCGAGTTTGACCTCCAATATGAAGCTCGGACAGCCATCAAATCACAATACTTGGTTGACTTCATTGCAGAATTCACAGATACCCTGGAGACCCCCACAGAATGGAATCTCTACGTGGACGGGTCCTCGAATAAGACTGGAAGCGGCGTAGGTGTGATAATAGAAAGCAACCAAGGAACCCAAGTTGAGCTTTCCCTCAAATTTGGGTTCCCGGCCTCGAACAACCAGGCGGAATATGAAGCATTACTAGCTGGTTTAAAGCTGGCTAAGGAGGTTGAAGCTCAAAAACTCAACATCTTCAGTGATTCATAAGTAGTCACCTCACAAATAACAGGGAGCTACCAAGCCAAAGACCCCACCATGAAAAAAGTATTTGGATAAAACCAAGGAACAGCTCGGACAACTCGCGGAATATAAGATCTGTCACATACCCCGCGAACAAAATGCCTAAGCTGATGCACTCTCAAACTAGCCAGCACCAAACCAGGGGGCAACAATAGAAGCCTCATCCAGGAAATGCTGCAGAACCCGTCAATCTCGGAAGAGGAAAAGTCCTAGCCATAACAAGTCAGGATCAAGGATGGATGACCCCCATAATTAATTACCTCAAAACAGAAACACTCCCCACAAATGAGAAGGAGGCAAAGAGGTTAAAACGGGAGGCTCAGTACTACACTATCATAAACAACATCCTATATAAAAGAGGGATTTCAATACCACTACTAAAATGTGTGCCGACCTCCAACACAAGGGAAGTTTTAGAGGACGTACACAGTGGCATTTGTGGTAATCATCTCGGAGCACAAGCTCTCACTAAAAAAGTACTCCGAGCGGAATTTTATTGGCCAACTCTACAAAAGGAAGCTACAGAATTTGTAAGGACATGCCCACCATGCCAAAAACATGCCAACTTTCACATCGCCCTGCCAGAAGAGCTCATCAGCGTAACATCGCCTTGGCCATTTGCAAAATGGGGACTCGATCTTCTCGGACCCTTTCCCCAGGGATCGGGACAAGTTAAATTCCTCATAGTCGGGGTAGACTATTTCACAAAGTGGATCGAGGCAGATCCCCTAGCCAACGCCACTGCTCAAAGGAGCCGGAAATTCCTATATAGGAATATTGTCACAAGGTTTGGGGTTCCATACTCCATCACTACAGACAATGGCACCCAATTCACAGATGCGGGCTTCAGAAAGTTAGTAGCCGACGCTGAGAATGATCTCATCCTAATCCGAAATGATATTGGAACAACTCGACCCGGAGAAGGAAAGCTGGCAGCAAACTGGAAAGGATCCTACCGAGTCATAGAAGTACTTGGGAAAGGCTACTACAGACTGTCCGAACTCGAGGGACGAGAGCTTCCCAGATCATGGCACGCCTGCAACCTAAGAAGGTACTATAGCTAGAAAAAGTAAAAGATCTCATCATAGGATGCACTCTTTTTCCTGAAAAGGTTTTTTAATGAGGCACCAAGTTGAGATTCAGAAATTATCCGACTTAAAGGGATGAAAAACTCCCACATGTATATATTTGCATTTTCTTTTAAATAAAGCATATTTTAGATATTCTACAAATTTTCAAGACGCATTAATCTGAAGCATTCATCGTCTGATTATAAAGCAACAGATCGGCAGAAAAGTGAAAAATTGATTCACTGCACGATCACGATAAAGACCAATAGAGATGAAAACACAATTCATCTAAAGGTCGACCAAACAAAGATAGAAACCACCTTCTACAAATCGGCAAAGATGAACACAAAATAATACAAGAAGTTATCGAAAGTGATCCGGAAAAAGAACCTGACGAGGTCTTATGGATTGCTAAATAATAACTTAAAGACTGGCCGACGTTAAAAAGTCAGACAAAGTCAACCCAAGTTATCAGCAAATCCCTGGAAAGAGGTCTGGCCAACCCTATAAAAGAGGAATTGCTATAACTTAGAAGAGATCGATATGACGAAGTCGGTCTCCTACGAAAAACAAGTTATAAAAGTAATCCCTGAAAGAGACCTGACAAAGGTCCAAGAAAGAGGATTACAAAATAACTTAAAAGAGATCGACATAAAGAAGTCGGTCTTTTACAACGGACAAGTTATAAAAGTAATCCCTGAAAGAGACCTGACAAAGGTCCAAGAAAGAGGATTACAAAAATAACTTAGAAGAGATCGACATAAAGAAGTCGGTCTCCTACAAACGAACAAGTTATAAAAGTAATCCCTGAAAGAGACCTGACAAAGGTCCAAGAAAGAAGATTACAAAATAACTTAGAAGAGATCGACATAAAGAAGTCGGTCTCCTACAACGGACAAGTTATAAAAGTAATCCTTGAAAGAGACCTGACAAAGGTCCAAGAAAGAGGATTACAAAAATAACTTAGAAGAGATCGACATAAAGAATTCGGTCTCCTACAACGAACAAGTTATAAAAGTAATCCCTGAAAGAGACCTGACAAAGGTCCAAGAAAGAGGATTACAAAATAACTTATAAGAAATCGACATAAAGAACTCGGTCTCCTACAACAAACAAGTTATAAAAGTAGTCCCTGAAAGAGACCTGACAAAGGTCCAAAAAAGAGGACTACAAAAATAACTGGAAAGAGGACCAATGTAAAGAAATCGGTTATGGATGGCCAGAAATAAATACAAGAGCCAGAAAACTGAAATACAAGTTGGATCCACACATCCACAACCTCAAAGGATCCAAGCTACAAGCAATAGGTACAAAGCAATCCAAAGAGGCCGAGCAGCAAGGCTTCAGCATTCTCAAAACCCAAAAAGGTGCCAAGACAAGTGCAAACAAGCATGATATGAAATACAATATTATAAACAAGCTTCAGGATCAGGCCCAAAGCTTGAAAGCTACTTGTTGTTTTTTCAAAA
>NC_029793.2:117006916-117030941 GCF_000816755.2 Arachis ipaensis
AAAGAGGACCAACGTAAAGAAATCGGTTAGGGATTGCTAGAAATAAACACAAGAGTGAGAAAACCGAAATATGAGTTGGATCCATACATCCACAACCTCAAAGGATCCAAGCTACAAGCAATAGGTACAAAGCAATCCAAAGAGGCCGAGCAGCAAGGCTTCAGCATTCTCAAAACCCAGAAAGGTGCCAAGACAAGTGCAAACAAGCATGATATGAAATACAATATTATAAACAAGCTTCAGGATCAGGCCCAAAGCTTGAAAGCTACTTGTTATTTTTTCAAAATGAAAAGTTGCTAAACAAGCAACCAAAAGGAGTATCAACAGTCAGCAAAACATTCAAATTACAAAATAAAGAGTTTAAAAGCCCACAAGTCGGGCCATCTACATAAACACCCAAGAAAAATCAGCTAAGATCGGGAGCCTTCTCAGCAGCATCAGTACGGGGAGAAGGAGGGCGAGTCTGAATAGGCACAGCATCCACGGTACCATCATCCCGGTTCAAGATCTGACAGTCCGGATCAGAAACGGAATGACCGACCTCACTTGGAGGAACAATAGAAGTTGACACTTTGACAGAAGGCACAGGGGGAGGCTCGATATCGTCATCATCCTGGTCATCAGGAATAATCTTACCATCCCTCACAACATTATCCAGGCTAAAAAGAGTAAGGTCGGCCTCAGGAGCAATAATTCGAACCTGCTCCTTCAGGTTCTCATAAGCAGCATTCACACTGCCAACAAGATGACCCTGAAGCTCAAAATAATCAGCTCGGGCATTCTCCAACTCCCCCTTCAAACGCATTCCCTCCTGATAGGACGTAACGTAGCTGTCTTTATGCCTCAACGCCGTGTCCTCGGCCAACCGCACAGAAGCCGCCAAAGCAAGGGAACCCGCCTTCTCATTCTCCAGATCTTTCTCCAGTTTGGCCACCTTCACCTCAAGCTCCTCTTTCAAGCCCTTCATCCGATCGAATTCCTGTTTTGCCTCCTCCATGAAGGCTTTGGTGGCATGAAGAGGAAGATTTTGAGCCGTTCGGTACAAGGCAGCTCCCATATGTGCCATTTTTACACTACTCCGAGTTATAAAGTCCAAATGATGAAGGAGTGATACATCATCCATAGGGAGGACACCGTATGGACCGATCTGCTGATCTACGAACTCGACCGCGTCAAAATCAGCGGCATCAAGGTTGAAAGGCTCAATTGTTTTTTGTTTCTTGTTGGGAGGAACACCCGAAGTAGCAGCGGAAGACTGTGGAGGCTCGGCCAGGCGAACCCGAGGAGTGGGAATTACCCTCCTCGGGCCAGGAGAACTCGACACGGGCGGCTTCACCAGAACTTGAGAAGATCCATCTCCCGCCACCTTGGCCGAGATATTTTGAGCAGCTGCAGCCTTCTTTGCTTTCTTGTAGGCCTTCATGGAATCGTTGTTTTTCGACATCTCTGAAAATACAGAATCGACCACAGTAATGGGTTACAATCACAAAAAGAAGAAGCAAAACTAAAAAGCAAGTATAGAAACAAGTCAGACAGTACCCAAAGCAGTTTGAATCAAAGATGGATCACTCAAAAATCTTTTCGTATCAAGATGGGGTGGTTCCCCCTATAAATCTTCAAGAACAATTATAAAAGCCCTCTCAACCTTGTCAAGCATCTCCCATGTATAGCGAGACACTCTCACATTCTTTTGCCATTCTAGAGGAAAGGCAGGCTCATCATTTTCATCAAGAAAAAAGGGGCGGGCCCCCTCAACAGCACGGACTCAGAAGAAATAATTCTTAAAATCTTTAAAAGACTCATCATACATGGCAAAAACTTTATGCCCCTGGGCCGACCTGAAAGAAACCCAGGAAGCTTTCTTTTTGGAAGACCCTCCAGGCTTGGCAAAAACAAAAAGATAAAGGAAAAGAGTCTGAGAAGGTGTTATGCCTAACTCTTGGCAAAGCAGCTGAAAAATCATGATAAAACCCCAGGAATTCGGATGAAGCTGAGATGGGGCAATGTTACACGACCACAACAAGTCGGTCTCGAAAGCAGTAAAAGGAAAAGTAATGTCCAACTGACTGAAGAAATATTCATAGGTGTAGAAAAAGGGACGCTCCCCCTCGACAGAAATAGGAAAACAAACCCTCTCGTCAGAGTCGGGCACCACAAGCTCATAATCTCTCTCTCGGGCACCACCACCACAAACCCTATGACGTTTCCTCAGCTCCACACAAAACTCAGCATCCACAACAGAGACACACATTAAGACAAGGGAGTCCAGCCAATCGGACATCCCCTCGGGAACTTTAGAAGACATCTCTACAATGTTATTGCGAGAAGACATGAGGCCAACTAATCCTACAATAAGAAAAGAAGATTGGATTACTAAAAAATATCTCGGACGAGGGGCAAAACAACTCGACTAATATGATACAGAAGAACAAACAGAAAAGGAAAACCCCAAGAATCAAACCAAAGCCCTGGGGCATCCTTTGGAGGCAGTAACAAAGCAAGATTTCAGAAAAAATCTACAGCTCACGTCCCGTCATTTCTCAAAACAAGAAAAGAAAATCTCAAATAACAAAACGTTTCGAAAAAGGAAAACACGAAGTCATCAAAAGCCACTATCTTCCTACAGTCTATCAGCAAAAGAGCATCGCCAACATCAAACATGCCAAGTGGAAATCGTCAAAGATGCAACCATTTTGTGATTCAAACAAAATCATCATTCCAAAGCTTCAAAATCAAAAGCACAAACAAAAACGGAACAACATGCAAGCATCAAACAAGAGGAAAAGCGAAAAGGTTCACGCGAAAGGCGAAGAAACTCCCAGAACACACATTACAACAGCAATCAGGCACAGCAAAAGCAGAAAGATCCAAACTTTCTCCAAACAAAATCAAAACTTTCTCAAAATCAGACATGAAAAAGTGACACGGAAAAGAGAAAGGAAGAAAAACCAACCTGAGCGAAGAAGCCTCGAAGGAGATTGAAGACGGAGAGACGGAATCACCCAGAAAAACTGCCAAATGATGCCGCAACTCAAGAAATACAAAAGGCGAAAACAGAAAAGCGAAAGAGTAAAAGAGAAGTTACAAAGAGAAATGAAGAAGAGAAACCGTTTTCTGTGAGCAAATTTCAAAATAAAAGCCAAGGGAACGGGGCAATTAAAACCAATTAATGAAGGTATTAAACCCTCGCACGTTCCCAAGAACAGAATGCTACTATAAAAGCGCGCGCTTTCAGAGGAAAACGTTCCACATTCAAAAATTCTACAAAAAGAAAGAAGTCGACAAATGCTCGAGTTCGGCTTCACCAGAGAAGGATCGAAGTCTAAGACTCGACCTCAAAAAGAAAGACCAAGATCGAGCAGGGGCACTGTTCAGTGACAAAGCGACCGACCTCTTCAGGTCAGGCTATCCGACCTCTTCTCAAAGAGGTCGGCCAAATCGACAGGAAAGCCCAATAAAGGGCCCAAATAGAGAAACACGACCCAAACCAACAAGCCATCCAAGCCTATAGAGATAAGGGCGGTTCCCTTGAAGATAAGCTGACCTCAACTCAAAGATAAAGATAAGATAAGATAACTAACTTATCTTATCTAGAAAGGTCACTCTACAACCATTATAAATACACTGGAGCACCCAAGTATAACTCATACTCTGATTCTACAATAAACCTGCTTAATACCCGTTCTAACTTAAGCATCGAAGTCTCTTGCAGGTACCCCCCCATCCTCTGGTGACCAAGGATCAGAAGTGCAGCCAGTCCAACAAGTCAGACACAACAGCTCCAGCCGCCACCAGCCAGCTAGACACGTCATCTCCGACCAGTACAGAAGATCTCATCCGAAATCGGCCTACAGTTTCAGGTAACCCTCGGAACAAGGTCTTTGTTGGCAAAGCTTCGCTGTACTACCTTCCGATTATATCTTGAGGTCATTTGACGTTTTAACGCCTCCTCATTGATCCGAGCTCTTTCTCGGATTTTTGGAAGTAGGTCGAGCTCTTCCCTTTGGATTTGGGAGTTGGCCTCTTCATTGTAGTAAATCGTTCTGGAGGATCCTTCTTCGATTTCTACCAAAATCATTGCCTATATTCTGTAAGCCAATCGGAAAGGTGATTCCTTTGTGGTGGAATGCAGAGTTGTCCGATATACCCATAGGACTTGTGGGAGCTCTTCAGCCCAGGCTCCCTTTGCGTCTTGTAATCTCCGTTTTAACCCAGCCAATATGACTTTGTTAGCTGCTTTTGCTTGTCCATTAGCTTGTGGGTGTTCTACAGATGTAAATTGATGTTTTATTTTCAAGTCTGCTATTAGCTTCCTGAAGCCTGTGTCCGTGAATTGAGTTCCATTGTCTGTGATGATGGAGTAAAGAACCCCAAACCTTGTGACAATGTTTCTATACAAGAATTTCCGACTTCTTTAAGCAGTGGCATTTGCTAGGGGCTCTGCCTCAATCTATTTTGTGAAGTAATCGACCCCTACAATGAAGAACTTGACTTGTCCTGATCCTTGGACAAAGGGTCCCAGGAGGTCGAGTCCCCATTTTGCGAACGGCCAAGGTGATGTTATGCTGATGAGTTCCTCTGGTGGGGCGATGTGGAAGTTGGCATGTTTCTGACATGGTGGGCATGTCTTGACAAACTCTGTTGCTTCTTTTTGCAAGGTCGGCCAAAAGAATCCGGCTCGGAGTACCTTTTTGGAGAGAGCTCGTGCTCCAAGATGGTTGCCACATATGCCACTGTGTATTTCTTCCATGACCTCTTTTGTGTTGGAGGTCGGTACACATTTTAAAAGGGGTGTCGAGATCCCTCTCTTGTTTAGGATGTTGTTTATGATGATGTAGTATTGTGCTTCTCGTCTTAACCTCTTTGTCTCCTTCTTATCTGTAGGGAGTATTTTTTATTTAAGGTAGTTGACTATGGGAGTCATCCATCCTTGATCATGGCCTGATATTGCTAGGACCTCTTCTTCCTCTGAAATTGATGGGTTCTGCAGTATTTCCTGGATGAGGCTTCTATTATTGCCCCCTGGTTTGGTGCTGGCTAGTTTTGAGAGTGCGTCAGCTCGAGTATTTTGTTCCTGAGGTATGTGGCAGACCTTATATTCCCCGAGTTGTCCGAGCTGTTCTCTGGTTTTGTCCAGGTACTTTTTCATAGTAGGGTCTTTGGCTTGGTAGGTCCCTTCTATTTGTGAGGTAACTAATTGTGAATCGCTGAAGATAATAAACTTTTGAGCTCCAACCTCCTTGGCTAGCTTCAAACCAGCCAATAGTGCCTCATACTCGGCCTGGTTATTGGAAGCAGGGAACTCGAATTTTAAGGAGAGTTCAATTTGGGTTACCTGATCGCTTTCTATTATCACACCTGCCCCACTCCCGGTTTTGTTTGAAGAGCCGTCTACATAGAGATTCCATTTTGTAGGAGTTCCCGGGGTGTCAGTGTATTTTGCAATTAAATCGGCCAAATATTGAGTCTTGATGGCCGTCCAAGCTTCATACTGAAGATCAAACTCAGATAGCTCGACTGCCCACTGTAGAATTCTTCCAGCTAAGTCTGTCTTCTGTAGAATGCCTTTTATGGGCTGGTTAGTCCGAACCTTGATGGTGTGAGCTTGAAAATATGGGTGAAGTGGTCGAGAAGTTAGTATGAGAGCGTAGGCGAACTTCTCTATCTTTTGATAATTCAGTTCGGCCCCTTGTAGAGCTTTGTTGATGAAGTAGATAGGTTGTTGCCCACTTTCATCTTCTATGACCAGTGCTGAGGCTATTGCCCGACTTCCCACTGCGAGGTATAATATGAGTGCTTCTCCTTCCCGTGGTCGAGTAAGGATGGGTGGTTGTCCCATAAATTTTTTGAAATCCTGGAAGGCTTGCTCGCACTCTGTGGTCCATTCAAACTTCTTTCCCTTTCTTAATGTGGCGTAAAAGGGAAGAGATCTTATGGCCGATCCGGCTAGAAATCTGGACAAGGCTGCCAGTCTTCCATTGAGTTGTTGCACTTCTTTAACACAGGTCGGACTTTTCATGTTGAGTATAGCTCGGCATTTATTCGGGTTCACCTCAATTCCTCGTTGTGTTATCATAAAACCCAGAAATTTTCCGGCTTCTACTGCAAAGGTACACTTTGTGGGATTAAGTCGCATGCCATGCTTTCTGATGGTGTCGAACACTTTGGTGAGGTCGAAAAGTAAGGATTCCTCCCTTTGTGTTTTTACCAACATGTCGTCCACGTATACCTCCATGAGTTTTCCGATATGGTCTGCGAAGACCTTGTTCATTAATCTTTGGTAGGTAGCTCCTGCGTTTTTGAGTCCGAATGGCATGACGACATAACAATAATTCGCTTTTGGGGTTAGGAATGAGGTCTTTTCTTGATTCGGTGGGTACATTGGGATTTGATTATATCCCGAATAAGCATCCATGAAGGTGAGGTACTTGTATCCGGAGGAGGCGTCCACTAGAGTGTCTATGTTTGAGAGTGGATATGGGTCTTTTAGACAAGCTTTATTGAGGTTGGTGTAATCAGTGCACATTCACCACTTCCCATTTGACTTTTTCACCAATACAACGTTGGCCAGCCATAGTGGATACTTGACTTCTCTTATGAATCCTGCCTCTAGTAGAGCTTGTACTTGTTCTTCCACAGCTTGGGATCTTTCCGGCCCGAGGTTCCGACGCTTCTGTTGTACAGGCCGAGATCCTGGGTATACTGCCAGTTTGTGGAACATTAGCTTACGATCTATGCTCGGCATGTCTACGGCTTTCCATGTAAAGAGGTCGACATTATCCCTTAGGAACTGTATCAGAGATTCCTTTATGTCTCCTTTCAAAGTCGCCCCAATATTTGTTGTCTTATCTGGGATGTCCCTGATCTGGACTTCCTCGATCTCGCCCTCTGGTTGTGGACGAAGCTCTTCCCGACCTCGAACTCCCCCGAGTTCGATAGTGTTGATTTCTTCTCCTTTTTCTCTAAGGTTCAGACTTTCGTTGTAACACCGTCGCGCAATTTTCTGGTCTCCTTTTATCGTGGCGATCCCTTCTGAAGTTGGGAATTTCATGCATAGATGTGGAGTTGAAACTACCGCGGTGAGCTGATTTAGCGTTGTCCAACCTATCAAGGCGTTGTAGGCTGAGCCCACGTCGACTACAATATAGTCGATGTTGAGTGTCCTCGATCGGGTTCCTTTTCTGAAAGTTGTGTGTAGTGAGATGTATTCAAGTGGTTGGACTGGAGTGTCTCCTAGTCCGAACAAGCTGTTCGGATATGCTCTGAGTTCTTTCTCCTATAGGCCGAGTTTGTTGAAGGCGGATTTAAACAAGATATCCGCCGAGCTTCTTTGGTCGACCAGTGTGCAGTGGAGATTAGCGTTGGCCAATATGACAGTGATGACCATGGGATCGTCATGTCCCGGGATGATGCCTACCGCGTCTTCTTTGGTGAAAGTAATAGTAGGGAGGTCGGGTGCTTCTTCCCCTCCCTCGACATGATATATCTCCTTAAGGTGTCTCTTGCGAGATGATTTGGAGATTTCTCCTCCTGAAAATCCTCCATTTATCATGTGGACATGTCTTTGCAGGGTGAGAGGTGGTCGTTCAGTTCGTCCGACCTCTTTATCCCTTCTTCTTTTTCTGGGCTCATCCGTCTTGCTAGTTAAGTACCGACCTAGTCTCCCTTCTCTTACCAATTTTTCTATGACGTTTTTCAAGTCGAAGCACTCATTGGTGGGATGTCTGTAGATTCGATGATATTCACAATATTCTGTCCGATTTTCACCTCCTCTTTTGCCTTTGATTGGTCGAGGTGGTGGAATCTTCTCAGTGTGGCATACTTCTCGGTAAACTTCCACGAGAGACACCCGAAGAAGGGTATAATTGTGGTATTTTTTATTCTTCTCTCCATCTTGATCTTCTTTTTTCTTGGAATCTTTATCCTTGTCCCGAGAGGGGTAGGAGAATCTGGATTTTGAGGTCTCTCCTAGTCGAGAGTTTTCCTCCATGTTGATATACTTCTCTGCTCGTTCTTGAACTTCATTCAGAAATGTAGGATGTTTCTTTGATATGGAGTGACTAAAAGGTCCTTCACATAGGCCATTGATGAGACCCATGATGGCAGCTTCTGTTGGCAAATCCTGTATATCCAGACACGCTTTGTTGAATCTTTCCATGTAATTGTGAAGATTCTCCCGATCTCCTTGCTTGATCCCTAATAAGCTCGGGGAATGTTTGGCTTTATCTTTCTGGATGGAAAATCTGGCAAGAAATTTCTTAGCTAAGTCCTCAAAACTTGTGATGGATCTAGGGGGCAGATTGTCGAACCACTTAATTATTGTCTTTGTTAAAGTGGTTGGGAAGGCTTTGCATCGAGTAGCGTCTGAGGCGTCAGTGAGATACATTCTGCTTCTGAAATTACTGAGATGATGGCTGGGATCAGAGGTACCGTCGTATGGGGTCATGTCGGGAGCTTTTCGCTTTCATGATTTCCTTGATGAAGGGGTCTTGATCCTTGTGGGATTTGTCATCGCGACCAGTTTGGATGTTTTTGGTTTTCAAGTCGGCTTCGAGTTTTAGGAGTTTGTCCTCCAACTCTCGGCGTCACCTGGTTTCTCTCTGGAGGTTTCTTTCGGCTTCCCGTTGGTGCTCGGCCTCTTTTTTGAGCTGTTTGAGGCGATCTTGTTGAGCTTGTAGGGCCTCCATGATTTCTGTGTTTGGCAAATTCTTGCCTTTGTTTGGTTGAGGCGTATCCTTTGCTGTGGTGTCCGCGTTCTTATGCGGAGTTCTCTCCTCCAATCTGGAGTCGTGGTCGTTGTCAAGGTTGTCTGCCATGGTGATGGAATGACTTCCAGGTTCCCCGGCAATGGCGCCAATGTTCCGAGGGTTACCTGAAACTGTTAGGTCGATCTCGGAGGAGATCTGCTGTGGCGGCTGGAGCTGACACGTCCGACTTGTTGGAGGCAGTGATGGTGCTGATGTGGCTGATCCTTTGTCACCGGAGGGTGGTGGTACCTACAAGAGACTCTGATGCTTAAGTTAGCATGGATTTTAAGCAGGTTTTTAGTAGAATCAGAGTATGAGTTACACCTGGGTGCTCCGGTGTATTTATAATGGTGTGGAGTGATCTTCTCTTGAGATAAGATAGTTATCTTATCTTATCTTTGAGTGAAGTCATCTTTATTTTTAAGGGAACCGCCGTTATCTTTCTAGGTTTGGGCTTCCTGTAGATTTGGGTCGTGTTCTTCTGTTTGGGCCTACTTGGGCCTCTGTAGCGATTTGGCCGAACTCTTTTATGAAGAGGTCGGAAAATTCAGATCCGAAGAGGTAGGTCGACTTGTCTTCAATCAGCCCGGGTCATACAGCTCGACCCAAGGCATGAACACCCTACAACATAGAGCTTTACGCTTAAGTTGTAAAACAGAGGTGGTGAGGTATTACGATCTCTAAAATAATATATATAATAGTAGTGGAAGAAATTTAATAATAGAGGAGTCTTGAAGGAAAGCTTAAACAAAATCGTGAAAATTAAAAGCGGCATACTCACATAACAAAAACTTGAGTACGAAGAAAAGAAGGACATATACATATAATAAGATCGGAGTGTCAAAGATACAAAATATCGAGCTCCGAGCTCAGCCTACGAAGCCAAGGTCGGCCGAAGGATATCATATGCATATATATACAACCCAGATAATCCAAAATGCATAAAGTAAACTCTTAATTCTCCAAAAGCCTCTAAGAGGGACAAAACTGAAACATATATAAGGAGAAGTCTATACATATATATACATATATATAACACAATATAAAAGCCAACATCCTAACTTCACTGCACTCAAAACTCCAGATGCCTAGCGAGGTACCTCTCGACCTGCATCTGAAAAAAATAACATATGTATAGGGTGAGAACCGAAGGCCCTCAGCATGGTAGTGGTACCAGCATATATAATATATAGGGTCTCGGGAAAGTCAGAGGTGATCCTAGAACTCCGATATACTTATATTCAAAATTTAAAACTATAATTGAAAACCATAATCAAGGTAAGTTATCTAGGGCTTGAATTCTAACTCAATTCTAACTTGATCCCTCACTTTTCCTGTTCCTCTAATCCTCCAAAACTCCGGTGGAACTGCCATTGTCACTCCTCTGCCAGACAAGGGACCTCTCAATTGCATAGACATATAAAGCAGACAAAGAAAATACAGATAGAAAGCAAATACAACAGGTATATCGTATAGCAAATGTGCATAATGGATTACAATGGCAAAACCAAATAATGCACAATCAAACAAGACAAACATATGCAAATGATGTATGCCTGCCCTATGGATGATGAGTCTCATCTGTCGGTTATAAAGCCAACCCAACATGTCCGGTAGCTAACCCTGGACAGTCCCTCCATGTGCGCATTTCCAAGAGTCTATGCATAGCTTTTACAATCAATATCAGAATTCAGCTCATTGGAAAAATTTTCGGGGAGTTAAAGTGCCTGGCCACATCTTGTGACGTAGGGTCAACAGAGTATCGAGTCTCAACCTGGAGCAAGTGGTGGCAAGCCACTGCATATACCTAGGAAAACTTGTGTCTTAGATAAAAAGAAGTGATCAAGCCAAAACATCATTCAAGTTTAATTATTCTTTTTCATCATGGCCAATATTAATCACATATTCATTGTTTTCATCACTCCTCAATCATAATTCACCACTTCACAACTTTCTTCACTCCTAAGTTACCACCCTCTCAAGGTTCACCCCCCTTCACTATGATTAACTAAGTTTTGGGGTATTAAAGAGTAAAAATAGAGGTTTAGAAGTTAGAAAAATCAGTTGAAATCACAAAAATACAATTCTTTCCCAAAATCAGGGGACTCGCGTACGCGAGTCCTGTCCGCGTATGTGAGTACGCCAAACAAAACTAAAGGCCCGCGTACGCACACCATATCTCGTATACACGGGACGTAATTTATCCTACTCGCGTACGTGACCTCTGTCCGCGTACGTAAGTTCCCTTGCACATAAGGGAAGCCCCGCGTCACGTGCCACTCGCTCGCGTACGCCGCGTACAAAATTCACCTCTCGCGTACACATGCACACACCCATATATGCAAGACGTCTGGACAGAACAAAACGTCTGCATCGCATGTGTGTGTCGCGTACACATGCCCCTCAAAAATGGTAAACAGCTATTAAGTTATGCAGAAAGTACTTTTATACACCAAACTTCTGACGCTGCATAACTCTTTGGTTAAAAATTATTTTTAGTCCGTTCTTTGAACGGCATAATCTTCACAGACCTAATTTTTATTTGAATTAAGTTTAAAAAGTTTAGGAATCTGGAAGCCGAGTTATGGCTCGCCGAAGTTTGGTAAAAAACTAGATTTTTCATAAAAATCACAAACCTCTATTTTCACAATTTTCATTTCAAAACCAAAGGGTTTTCAAGTTGCAACTCAAACCAACCATATCCAAAACATACTTAAACACTTTTCACTTATTCCATGACCCATCAATACCTAAATTCATCAAGTTCAATCCCAACAACTCATAATCAACATAAGTTCATACTCAATCATCAATGTATCATTATTAATCATCAAAATCATCATTTCATCAACCATCAACCACAAACATCAATCACCAATCTATCTCAAACTAATTCAACATTTTTCATCAAGACAACTAAACATTAACATAATCATACATTCTAACCTATCCTATGGTCATCTAGCCTAAAATTTCATGAAACATTATATATTATCTACGAGAAACCAAAACCATACCTTGGCCGATTTCTCCCGATGTCAAAGACACCTCAATTAGCAAAATCTCAAGCCTCTATCACCAAGATTTCAGCACCCAAGCTCAATCCAAGTTTTCAACCTCCTCAAATGTGTTCTAAATTCACATATACACTACCTATTACATATGATTACATCCATATACATAAACTCAATACCCAACCATATAATCAAGGGATTTACTAGGGTTTGAGAGTTCTTACCTTACTTATGCATCAATTGAACAAAACCCGCTAATTCCTCAAATTAGTTTGATCCAAAAGCACTAAAACAACCATAAATCTCAATATCCATAGCTCAATTTTCAAAAATTAAGGAGAAGATAGGCTGAGAATGAGTTCGATATTTTCATACCAAATTGGTTAGTGGGCTTTGTAGAGCTTGACGCGGTGGATGCATGGCCACAAACAGTGCAGATTGAAAGTTATATGAGATTGAATGGAAGGTTAAGGTTGGTTCATAAGTTCTTCTCCCTCTCTTGTGTTTCAGCATGGAATGCAAATGAAGAAGGAAAGGGAGGCTGAGTTCACTAAGTGTGTGTTGAATTGGGTTGGACCTTGGGCCCTGTTCAAGCCTAATTCAACCGGTTTGACCTGTTCGACCCAATTTTGGGCCAAAACCTTTAAAATTAGTATTAAAATTCATATTTTTAATATTTCTACTTTATTAAACTATAAAATTCAATTTTCTAAGTTCTTTGCTTTATAATCAATTTATTAGCTAATTATTCACTAATTACGCAGGGTTTACACCTTTATCCCGCTGAATCATGGTCTTCGTGCTTGGTGCTGTTAAGAATCGACAATAGGTTAGGTTTCATACAAGCAGAACTTACAGTATAATTCAAAATCAAACATTCAATGAGTAATAAAATAACCACATATTATAATTAGAAAAATATACCAGATTCATACTATTGTACCAAATTTAATTAAGCAAATTCAAGCACAATTAAACTAAGTTTTAACTAATTCTTATTAACTTCCAAACCACATAGGAAACCAAGAAAAAGATCAATGACATAACCCAGACAAACATCCACATACAAGGTAAAATGAACATCCACATACTAGGTAAAATGAACATCCTCCTTAGTGCTTCAGTAACAACCAACTCATTGACCAAAATATTACCTGGCACCTAGTCTAAATGACTCAAATCAAAGCCAATTTCTATTCAAGCATAATTAAACTAAATCAATTTCAAAGCACATAACAAAGTAAACATGCAGAGCATGTGCATGTCAAAGCCAGCAATTCAAGTAACAAAGCAATGGTACTAGATCAAATAAACATGCACTTCTCATATAAAAGAACCGACCGCATACATGGCAAAATAAACATCCTCCTCAATTCTTAAGGAACAACTATCAAATTTGTCGAATTCTCACCCGTGAACCTCGTAAATCAATTGAAACCATATATTCACACATATAAAATGGTTTAAAAGAAAAATAAGCATCCACAGGTCAAACAAATTCAAATAAAATCTAATTCGAACATCTGTGTATACTACCTGGATACTAGATTTACACCAAATATCAATTCAACCAAGACAAAGCTTAGTTGTAACTTTTCTTTCTTTTTCAAAACTCCCAACACAAAATGAGAAACATATAGTACCGAAAAAATAGAAACCAAGCAAATCACCAATAGTCACTTTTTTCCATTTGAAATCGATTATCCAAGCATTTAAAATGGTTTACAAGAAGAAGAAAAATTCACTAATTCAACCAAATCAAAGAACATCTCATTCAAACTACTATAACTAGTACCTGAACCTAATACATAGCAGAAATTTATACTGTATTCATAATGTAGTACCAAATTTGATTAGGTAAATTCAAGCACAATTAGAATAATTTGTAACTAATTGTTTAACTAAATCCCAAATCAAAGATGTAATCAAGCAAAAATCCAATCACATAACCCAAACAAACATCCATTTTTTAATGAAACGAACCATCCATATACATAGTGAAATCAACATGTATCCGTCTTATTTCTAGTATGGAGTAAATCAGCTGCAACCAAATATTCACGCATATAAAATGATTTAAAATAAGAATAAGCATCCACTAGTTCAACCAATTTAAATAACATCTAATTCAAACATCCGTACGTACTATCTAAATCCTAGATTAACATCCAACATCAATTCAACCAAACCAATATTAGAAACATATAGTATAGAAAAAAAATAGAAACTAAGCAAATTAGTAACAGTCATATGTTTTTTCTTTTCAGTTGATACTAGTCATTAAAAGACCTAAAAATGTTTACATGCGGAAAAGAAATCTGCTAATTCAACCAAATCAAAGAATATCTAGTTTGAACCACTGTAACTATTACCAGAAGCTTAATACATAGCATAAACTATAACACTCTCACTATCAGAATGTCACGCTTCCGGCTGCGCCACTCTGATAGGAAGGGGTATTATGACAACTTCATATACATAATAATAAAATATGAGCCTTTGACTCGAAACTGTGTTGCTGTTTTCTTTGAAAAACCCAGAAAAATACTTTATCTTGAAAACCATCAAGCCTATTCATATATACAAAACTTATTACATAAGTAGCTTATAAATATAATATATATATATAATATACAACTCCTATCCCTCTTACAATATTATAAAAATAAAGGCGAGGAAAGAATGATTATCTAACTAAAACAACATCGTATAAGCAAAACGCAATAAAACTCTTCGTATGCTTCTTCATAACATACAAACTCCTATCTCTCTTACAATATTACAATAATAAAGGCTAGGGAATAATAATTATCTAACTAAAACAACAACATCGTATAACAAAACACAATAAAACTCTTCGTAAGCTCCTCCGTCCGATTCCTGAAAAGATAAAGCTGTAGGGGGTGAGAACCTAACCACACGGTCTCACCACGGAGTTTTAGAATTGTCGTAAGAAAATATTTAATAAGAAAATTATTTTCAAACACAGTGATCGTCGCTTGTCTTATGAATCTTTTGAAAACCGATGGTTTAACCATCTGAAAATTCAAAACCTTTTTAAAAGATATCAGTTAATTATTCAAATCCAAAACCTTTCTTTTTGTATAAGAAAAACATTAAAATGTTTCCTAAACTATATAAAGGACCAACCTATTCCAAACATAGGTTCATTAAGTCTATGTTGAACCAGCTTGATTTTTTATACTTAACTAAACCTCAATCAGAAACCAATCACGGTCTCACACCCATTCATGTAATCAATCAGCAATTATCATCAATTCAGCACTAAAACTTAATCTCAAAAGTACCACACCAGAGCAAACACAGGCAAAATAGACAAGAAAAATACAGGTATAGATAGCAGTTACAGCAAGTAGCTCAAATAGCAGTTAATAACAGTTAAATAATTAGGCAAACCAAAACAAATGTAAACTCAAACAAAGCATGCAAATGCATATGATGCATGTCTGTCCTATGGCTAATGAGCTCATTTATCGGTTATACAGCCAAACCGACATGTCCTGGTAGCTAACCATGGACAGAACACCAAACACGAAGCAAGTGGGAAAACACTGTAACTCTTGTATCTTACCGCGTACCCAGAGTAGGGGAAAATTTTACCCTGCCTCTTACCCAGGTGGTGTTACAGTGCTCAACCCGGAGCAAGTGGTAACAGAACTCAACCCTTGCATCTTACCCGAAGTCTCAAACTCTTATCCGGAGCAAGTGGATAACACCACTGCATCTTACCCAGTCACACATATCTCAATCAAAATTCAATTTCATTTTCAATTCCATTCTCGATATCATTCAATTCAATTTCATAATTCAAACTCAGTTTTCATAATTCTTATTCCCCATCTCTTTCTCAGAACAAGTGGACAATGTCACTGCCTCTTACCCGAGGTCACATATCTCATTCATTTACAAATCATCATTTCTGCAACCACAATTCATTATTTTCTAAATAAGCAAACTCAAAATGCAATCCATTTCTTAATAACTCAAAATCAAATTATGAAATTCTTAAAAAAATCCAAATCTTTCTAATAAGCACTTTAAACGAAATCTCCAATTTTATAAAGATTTGGGCAACATTTCCCCTAAAATTCGGACTTTGCCACCCTTTCAAGGTCCCACCCACATCATTTCTCAAGCTCTTTTCAAAGAATTTCCAAAAACAAACCAATTCCAATATCTCAAACCATTTTCAATATCAAACAATTTTCAATATCAATTTCAATATTAAACCTTTTTCCAATACCAACCAACTCAAAATCAAACCACTTCCAAAATCAAGATCATTTTCAAATTCAAACCAAATTCTGATATCAAACCGATTTTAAATAATAAATCTCTTCCAAATCAAACCAATTCTAGCTTTGAATCTTTCTAAAATCAAATCATTTCCAAAATTAAGCTAAATTCCAACATTAAATCTCTTCTAGTAATTCAAGGAAAATCAATTCAACATCAGCTAACTATTTCAGAACATTCAACTTTCTTAATCAATCAAACATTTTCATTCATCCAAAATAAATCGATTCAATCTATAAGACTTATGAAATCATAAAAATATACTTTTCGCATTGGTATCGACTTGTAACAACTCTTGAAAGTAAAAAAAATTTAAGGAAAGTGCCCCTACCTTGATTGTCAAAATCCAAAAGCTATAAAACACGTCAAAAATCCCTTTTCTCCTGGCCCGCAGTAGTGGCAGCTTCAATCGCAACTCGAAATAACTGGAACTCGACCCTACGTTACCAAAACCTCAGAATCTCTAACCAAATATAACAGAATACTAACTTTCAAAGGTTTCAGAACAAAAAAGCTCACCATAACAAAGGAAAAATGAATAAACTAAACGGCAGTAGCTCTGGCGGTGATTCCAGTGGCCACAGCCACGTTCCCAATCACCAAAACGGCGGTAGAGCAGCTCAACGGCGATGGCGCATGCAGCTAGCGGCAACGAAAGGCACGAACGGCGGTGACTCCTCCCCCTAAACCACTAGCCCACATTCTCTTCTCCCCCCCCCCTTTTCTCCAATGGTGAAGCAACAGCGGCAATCGACGATGGCGACGACGATCTTACTGACGACAGTGATGCGCGACGCCTCCGTCAACACCTTCCTTCCACGCGTCTCTTCTCCTCTCGGCGATGTCGACGTCGACGGCGATGGCAACGGCGAGGTAGCAGCAGCGGCGCCTCTTCTCCCTCGCATGCATCGCTCTCTCACAACACTAGATCTAGTATCTCTCCTCCTCAACTCGGTTCGGTGGCGGCCGCGGCAGGACGCGTCGGCGGCAGCAAGGCCTCCCCTCTCCCTTCCTTCTTCACCATTCTCCTCTGCTTTCCCCATATCTCTCTCTCTTCCCTCTTTTCTTTCATTGTTTCTTATTTCTTATAGTTTCCTTTTTCTTTTAGCCGTGTGTGTATAACGGAAGGGGATGGCGGTGGGTGAGTGACAATGAGGCGGTGGCTAGGTTAGGTTAGGGTTAGTGGGTTCAATTTGGAAATTTTTGGATAGTTTAGGTAATTTTAATAAAATTAGGATAATAGAGTAATTGAAAATCACTTTAATCAAACAATAATTATATATAAAAATAGCGTTTATTCATCAAGCTACAAATTATTTTTAAATAAGTACTCCAATTCAATAATTAGAGATAATATAATTAATTTTCTTTATTTATAAAAAAATTAAAGTATTAAATTCCAAAATCTCAATTATTTAGATCGAATCATATAAAATTCTTAGTATTTTACGATTACTAAACTTTATAATTTAAATGGGAATTATCCAACGATTGTAAAATTGGATAAAAATTCTAATTTAATTATCAAACTTGATTTAATTAGCTTTAATAAAATACTTTTTGAAATTAAAGTCTTTAATGAATAAACAAATTAAAATTGACTTATAATAAGAATTTTCAAAAAGTATGGGTCTTACATAAACATCTTCTGAAAATATAAAACCCTAACTATCAACTTACCTCTCGTAGACCAATGGGTGAAGAAGTACAGTGGCACGGTGGGGTAAGCCACGCGTTACCCTGTCAACGATTTTACTACAGCTGGTGATGACGATGCAGTATAGTCGGCGATAAGACCGACCCAGGGCTTCTTCCTTCTACTACTGCAGCTTGGTTTATGGTACTGGTAAAAGGCGGCGGCGCTGTGGCAACATGTGTGGGAGCGTGGAGGAGAGGGAGAGCGAAAATGGCAGAAGAAGAGGAACATCGCGCCTGGCAGGAAGGTTGGCACAGCACCGACGAAGGTAAAAGGGAAGAAAATCGACGACGCTGAGGCTTGATGGAGAGGCAGGGAACGATGGCGCTACAAGGGTGTTGGGAGGGATAGTGCTGCTGTAAAAAGGGTTAGAATGTGGATAGTGAAAGTGTAAAAGTGAAAATAGAGTTTTTAGGAAGGTAATCGGGGGTGGATTGTTTTGTTTTCACCTTTTTGTGGGCCAGGATGAAAGCTATTGTTTACTTGTTCACAATCTTCATTGTCTACCAAGCGGAATTGTATTTTATCTTCATTCAAACACACTTTGAAATTTCTATTCATAAGATTGTGCTCATTTAATAATAAAAGTTTCAAATTTACTTTTCATTTCTTGCAAGGTCTATATTTCGATGCCTATAGTCAATAGTCTTTGGGTCGAATTTTTTTCTGGAGGGATTATATTTGCTTTCTCTCTTTTGTGAGGCCCAAACCCAACATTTTGAGGGTGTCTCTTTGCACCCATTGTGCCACAATCCTAATTCAGATTTTGGAGTCAATTTGAGAGAAAGAGAGTAGCCACCAAAAAAGAGAGAAGAGGGAAAAAAAGAATTCCCGTTTTTTGTAAAGCAGCAAATTTCAAATGACAGTTTTTCATTCGTTCACCGTTGGATCGACTTGAAATTTGAACTGCGTGTTTCACTCAGTTTTTTCTTTATTCTGGTCAGTTGAGATGTTGATTGGAAGTTTGCAGTAGGAGCAATTGGCTTCGCAAGAGAGAAATTAGGTTT
This sequence comes from Arachis ipaensis, assembly GCF_000816755.2. Taxonomy (NCBI): domain Eukaryota; kingdom Viridiplantae; phylum Streptophyta; class Magnoliopsida; order Fabales; family Fabaceae; genus Arachis; species Arachis ipaensis. The sequence goes on from NC_029793.2 coordinate 117,025,698, forward strand.
CCCATTTTTACACAGAGTAGTAATCTTTGAACGGCAGTTTCTCATTCTTTCACTGTTGGATCGACGTGAAATTTGAACTGTAGATTCTTCATATCTTTCTATTCATTATGGACGGTGAAGATTTTAATTGGAGGTCTAAAAAGGGAGAAATAGGCTTCGACCGCAGCTCTTTTTTTGGGTATATTTCATCTTCTTGCTTCTCATTTGTAAGCTTTGGTGATTTGATATTTTGGCTGGTTATATGCACGTTTTTGTACTTTGTTTGAGACTCTCTTATACCTCATTTGATTATAGTTGAGCTATTTCATTGTTCTGGACGACCCGTGGTTTTTACCTCTCACATTGAGGGGGTTTTCCACGTTAAAATCTCGGTGTGTTCTTGTTATTACTTTACTTGCTATATTTGCTTATTATAGTTGCTGCCATATTGTGTTGTGAGTGCTTTCTTATTGCTCTTGTGTTAGACATTTGTGTCGTTTCCGCTGCTAGGCTCTTTCATACTGGCATCAGAGCTTGTTGGTATTTTTCTCGGCTTGTGATTTTGTGAACAATGGAAGCTAATACTAATACTAGTAGGATGATCACTCTTAATGGTCCTAATAATGATTTGTGAAAGTCAAAGATGGAAGATTTGCTTTATGTCAAGAATTTTCATCAACCAGTTTTTGGTACAGAGAAACCTAATGATAAATCTGATGATGATTGGACTTTGTTGCATAGACAAGTCTGTGGATATATTAGGCAGTGGATTGACGATAATGTGTTGAACCATATTATTGGAGAGACACATGCTCGGAAACTTTGGATTAAGCTTGAACATTTGTATGCTCGGAAAACTGGGAATAACAAGATGTTTTTGATCAAGCAGGTATTGGCTTTGAAGTATACAGATGGGACATCAATGACAGATCACTTGAATAATTTTCGAGGAATTATAAATCAGTTATCTTCCATGGGTATCAAGTTTGATGAAGAGGTTCAAGGATTGTTACTTCTTAGCTCCTTACCAGACTCGTGGGAAATTCTCAGAATGTCATTGTCCAATTCTGCTCCTGATGGTGTAATCTCTATGGATCTTGCCAAGAGCAGTGTTTTGAATGAAGAGATGAGAAGAAAGTCATAAGGTACATCAACTACACATTCAGATGTTCTTGTTTCTGAGTCTAAGGGGAGAAACAAAAGTCGAGGTCCTAAAGGTAGAGATCAAAGCAGAAACAAGTCTCGAGAAAAGTATAAGAATATTGAGTGTCATCATTGTGGTCAAAAGGGACATGTAAAAAAATTTTGTTGGCAGCTAAAGAAGGAGAAAGCCAAGGCAAGTAAAGAAAATAGCACAAATAAAGATGATGGTAACAAGGAAGACAAGGTTAATGTAACTCATGATGATTTTCTTGTTGTTGAGGAGTTTGAATCTGTTAACCTTGTTGATAATAGCACTAGTTGGGTGATTGATAGTGGTGCTTCTATTCATGTTACATCTAGGAGGGATTTATTTACATCTTATACTCCTGGTGATTTTGGTGATGTAAAAATGGCTCATCAAGGTGTTGAAAAATGTGCCGATGTTGGACAGGTTTACTTAGAAACCTCCAATGGCACCAAGTTTACTTTGAAGCGTGTGAAGCATGTTCTAGATATTCAATTGAACTTACTTTCTGTTGGTAACTTGTGTGATGAAGACTTGGATAGCTCATTTTCTCGTGATAGCTGGAAGCTCACCAAGGGTTCCATGGTTGTTGCTAGAGGTACTCGACACTCTACTCTTTATTTAACTCAAGCAAAGATTGTGAAAGATGTTATTAATGCTGCTGAGTTTGTTGATGAAACTGATTTATGGCATAAGAGATTATGTCATATGAGTGAGAAAGGTATGAATATGTTATCCAAGAGGAATTTTTTATCTGGTTGCAAGGTTGCTTTGCAAAAGTGCAACCATTGCTTTGCTGGAAAACAAAACAGGATTTCTTTCAAGAGCCATCCACCTTCAAGGAAGCCGGAGATACTTGACTTGGTGCATTCTGATGTATGTGGGCCGATGAAGACAAGAACACTTAGAGGGTCTATTTATTTTGTAACCTTTATTGATGATTATTCTAGGAAATTATGGGTTTACACTTTGAAGACCAAAGATCAAGTTTTGAATGTGTTCAAGCAATTTCAAGCTTCTGTTGAAAGAGAAACTAGGAAGAAGTTGAAATGCATTCGTGCTGACAATGGTGGTGAGTACTCAGGTCTATTTGATACTTATTGTAAAGAGCATGGTATAAGACATCAGAAGACTCCTCCAAAGACTCCTCAATTGAATGGTTTGGCTGAAAGCATGAACAGAACATTGGTTGAAAGAGTTAGGTGCTTCTTGTCACAGTCTGGATTGGCAAAATCCTTTTGGGGTGAAGCTTTGAGCACTGTTGTTCATGTCTTGAATCGGACACCATGTGTTCCCTTGCAATTTGAAGTGCCAGAGAAGGTATGGTCAAGTAAAGATGTTTCTTATGATCATTTAAGAGTCTTTGGATGTAAAGCTTTTGTTCATATTCTCAAAGATGAGAGATCTAAGCTTGATGTAAAGACTAGGCAGTGTATTTTTATTGGCTATGGCATGGATGAGTTTGGTTACAGGTTTTATGATCCTGTTAGCAAGAAGGTGATTCGGAGTAGAGATATTGTCTTTACTGAAGACCAAACACTGAAGGATGTTGATAATACGGAGAAGCCAATGGTTCAGCCTAGTGATGATTTTTCTGAATTGGATATTACTCCCTCTATGCCTATGGTAGAAGATGGTAGAGTTGAAGCTCAAAATAATGAGCATGATACAAGTGCAGGTGAAGATGGAACAATTGATCCAATGCTTGATGAAGTTGGTGATGATAATCAAGATGCACAACCAACTTTGGAAATTCTTGCAAATGCACTTAAAAGGTCTACAAGAGAGAGGAAGCCTTCGTCAAGGTATTCTCCACATGAGTTTGTTTTGTTGACTGATGGGGGAGAACCTGAATGCTTTGGAGAGGCTGTTGAAGATGAAAGCAAAGCTCAATGGCTTGAAGCTATGCAAAAAGAAATTAAGTCCTTGCTTGAGAATGATACCTATGAGTTGGTGAAGCTATCGAAGGGTATGCGAGTTTTGAAGAACAAATGGGTATTCATAATCAAGAAAGAAGAACACAATTCTAAGCCTCGGTATAAGGCTAGATTGGTTGTTAGAGGTTTTAGCCAGAGAAAAGGTGTTGATTATGAGGAGATCTTTTCTCCTGTTGTGAGGATGTCATCCATTCGTGCTGTGCTTGGATTAGCAGCGTCTCTTGATTTGGAGATTGAGCAAATGGATGTGAAGACAACTTTTCTTTATGGTGATTTAGATAAGGAGATCTACATGGAGCAACTGGAGGGATTTGTTGTTAAAGGAAAGGAAGATTTTGTGTGCAAGCTTAAGAAGAGTCTTTATGGGTTGAAGCAAGCTCTAAGACAGTGGTACAAGAAGTTTGAATCTGTTATAGAAGAGCATGGTTACCGTAAGACAACTTCAGATCATTGTGTATTTGTGCAAAATTTTTCTGATGATGATTTTATCATTCTTTTGCTTTATGTGGATGATATTTTGATTGTGGGCAAAAATGCTTTGAGGATTAATGAGTTGAAGAAACAGTTGAGCAAGTTCTTTACTATGAAGGACTTAGGTCCTGCCAAACAGATTTTGGGCATGACTATTACTCGTTATAGAGATTCTAAGAAGCTTTATTTGTCATAGGAGAAGTACATAAAGAAGGTGCTTCAAAGGTTTGGCATGAATGATGCCAAATGTGTTGCTAGTTCTTTTGCTCCTCGTTTTAAGTTGAGCACCAAGCAGTGTCCAACCACTGATGAGGAGAAACAAGCAATGGATGAAATTCCTTATGCCTCAGCTGTTGGAAGCTTGATGTATGCTATGGTGTGTATTAGACCAGACATTGCTCATGCGGTTGGTACTGTGAGTCGTTTTCTCTCTAATCCAGGTAAAGAACATTGGAATGTTGTTAAATGGATTATGAGATATCTCAAAGGTGCAACTAACTTGAGTTTGAGTTTTGGTGGTGAGAAACCTTTGCTAGTTGGCTTTACTGATGCAGACGTGGCAGGAGATATTGATTCTCGAAAGTCTACTTCAGGTTATTTGGTCAAGTTTGCAGGGGGAGTTATTTCATGGCAGTCAAGGCTACAGAAGTGTATTGCACTTTCTACCACAGAGGCAGATTTTATTGCAGCAACTGAAGCATGTAAAGAGTTGTTGTGGATGAAGAAGTTTCTTGCAGCACTTGGTTTCAAGCAAGAAACTTAAAAATATTATAAAAAATATTATTATTGAATTTTTTTTACAAGAGATAACTATCAAAGGAAGTGATGAGGTGTACGCGAGCCACCCCATGGGTTCAATCAGACAGAAAGGGCTATCATTTTCATTCTCAAACTGGTAATTACTGTAAAGGGTTGTAAACTTTTAACACAGACGTAAGTATGAGGAACCATCCAAAAAATGAAAATAAAAAGAGAGAAGTCATCAAGGTTGTAAGTAATAAGTAGATTCTTTCGGACCTTCTATATCCTTTCTGGAATTGTCTAAGGTGGAAAAACTTGAAATTGGTTCTTAAAGGACTAGGGAAGAATATTCCAATTTAATGGTCTATATTAGTGCGGTACAAAAAATATGTAAATTTATAAAATTCTACTTTAAAGTTGTACTAATTATGAAAGGATTTGTTAGATTAAATAATAAATTGATAAAATAATTGAAAACTAATTATATCTTTTTTATTAATTTTTTTTTAATTTAATATTAAAAATGTCAAAACATTTTATACTTAATTTTAAAATACCAAAATAACCTTTTTTTAGCATTAACCTTAAAAAACTAAAATACCATTTTAGAATAAAAATTACTTAATTGTATTAGAAATTGTAAATTTAACATTCGAAACAATTAAAATATTCATATAAGTAATTTTTAAAATAACAAAATAACATTTTAAAGTTAATCTAAAAAAAATTAAAATACCATTATAGATTAAATTCACATTGTTTGATCGTATTAGAAATGAAAAATTCGAATTTGATTTTAACAAGACTAAAATACTCATTTTAAATGACTAAGATACCCTTTTTAAAACTCAAATAAAAATAATTTTTTTGTATTAATTTTGAAAAATTCTAAAATATCTTTTAGATTTAAATATATTTGATTGTATTAAAAATTAATTTTATAAAAAG
>NC_029793.2:117031082-117036958 GCF_000816755.2 Arachis ipaensis
AATTATAATAACTTTTATTATTATTGATATTAATGTAGTACATTAATTGATATTATTATAATTATTATTATTACTGTAATTATTGTTACTTTTTATGACTAACACATATTTAACAAAAATGTTTTAGATCTTTTAATAAAATTATTTTTAGAAATAAGCAAGTAATTTAAATTTGTAGTATTTCTCTTATTAGTGATTTTGACACGTGTAGAAAATAGTATAAACTCTTTAAGAATATGGATTTTGAATTCTCTTTAAACACACGTGATGATCATATGAATGTGATGGTCATGTAAAAATTAATTACTTGTTTATTATATTTTAAAGTGATCCCATCTTTTTTATATATTTTAAATTTATCCTGATGCATTAAGGGCCTTAAAATACTTTTCTCATGCTAGAAGCTTCCATCATTTCTGTAACAATTATTAGTTCCAAGTTCCAATTTTAACAACTTGAAAAGGGGAGGAAAAAGAAGTTGGCGTTTACTCGTATAAAAATATTTGTATATGTATGCCAATATTATAACTAAAATATAAATGCGTAGTAAATAAAATAATTTAATGAAATATATTAAATTATTTAATAATTTTTTATTATTATTTTATATAAAGATATTTTTAGGTAAATAATAAAAAAATAGTAAAATTTGTAAGTATCGATATGACATAAGCCCTTGTTGGGCTGCCTAAATTAGTATGTATTATTACTTATTAGTGAAAAATTACATTGTACATATGTTTATTAAGTTGTACAGCATTTCCAACGCAACAACGTTGATGTATATGGATCCATCCCTATATTGTTAGGGATAGGTGATATTAATGTCTGTTTTGTGGGAGAAATTGATGTTCTAACTAATCCTTGAAAATAATTGGAAGCATGTCTACATAGTCTTCTTTCTTAACTGCGAAAGGCCAAGAACCTATCATTTTTCAAACACTTGTTAGCAAAGCCATCACCACCCAGCTAACAGAATAATATAGATTATGTAGAGAATCAGTAAAATACAATTGCGTGACTAGTGGTTATTTAATGTGCCAAAAGTCCAATGTCAATTGTCTTCTAATTAATCGTGGTAGAAAATAAGTACTATTCTGAAAGAGACAAATTCAAATTTTTTTATAAGATGGAAGAGAATTCATGCACAAACAATGATGAAAATAGTATATATTACCCCGAATTAAAAAAAAAAAGAAAAAAAATTATGGAAATATCTTTTTCTCTCATCGCTTTCTTGCTAATAGGTAAAACAAGAGAATGATAATGCAATAAAATAGTAAAGATTATGTCTCAGTATCGTGTGTCTCAATTTTTTATAATCAGAAATTGTTATTTATTTCTTTTTAAAAATTAAATAAAAAATAAATAATTGTATTGTTACTAATATTTGTGAATTTTGCATCGATTTACTGGAAGATAAGCAGTTGCTATAGCAATAATTTTATATACGCAAAGGCTATAATTGATTATTCATTAATGATTTGATGATATAGAAAATCGATAACATCTGCCGGCTTTAACATTTAAATGCTAAGATAGTTCCCAGTTCATGCTCGACATCTGAACACCATGCACTAAATAATTATGCATATCCTAAATATATAGCAAACTCAGGAAAAGATATAATTCTCTAAGGGAACAATAAAATTGCCGTTTATGCATGGCTGAATGCTAATATAATCTCTATATATGACTATATAGTATCTTTGTATCCAGAGTTTATTTTAAGTTACTTGTTGGGCTTTATAGCTACGGAAAAAATAATTGTGGTTTTTATTTTTTTTATATTTCAATTAAAATCAATTAATTTTTAATTTTTATATTAAAAATTAATTTCTTAACATTTTTTCTCATACGACATATTTATATTTTAACCATCATCATATTTTTATATGAATCACTACATATGATTCGACAAAATGCATGCCAAGTGGCTCAAACAATGTATTAAACTATTAATGGCTATGCTCCATAAGGCGGTTACCTACTACTGCCATTTTGTGCATTCATATAATTTTTGTTTCTTTTGCTGCTTGAATTTTTTTTTTAATAAATAAATATTTTATTTATCAAAATACATCATTTGAAACATTTTTATCAAAATATATATATCTCTTATCTTGTTTATAGTATAAACAAAATAATATTGCATATATATTGTTTACACTATAAACGAGATAAAACACGTAACGATGTGGCTGTATCACATTTGTACACGTGGTGTGTAATGCCCTTATCTCGTTTACAGTACAAATGAGATATATATAATATTATTTCATTTACACTGTAAACAAGATAAGACTGAAGGATGTCTATATATATGCATTTCGTCCGATCCATCGCGGCTGTTTACAGCTTATCACACTCTTTTTTTTTTATTTTTCTCCCACTTTTACCCTTTTCTAATCAAGTTTTGGAATTATTTTAAAATTATGGTACGTACCAATAATTATAATACAGACATCAACTGACTGAATGTGACGTGACACATTGCTGGAGCAGTACAGTCGACTTTGAAGTTGGTATTATTTTTTATTTTATGTTTATGTTAAAGTATAGATGTGTTGCCATATTCAAGGTACTTTTATAGAAATAGTATACAATATATGTTAAGCGAATGAATATATTGTTAGAAATTGTTTAAATGATAAAATATGATGTTAAGCATAATTTGAAATGAATTTGTTAGTTAAATATTTAGTTAGCTTTTTTTTTAATTTAAGTTATTAAGTATATGTTTATTACTTTAGTTATTAATTAGGGTAGTTAAAAATTTTTAGTAAACTTAATTAACTAACAAGATGTTTATGTTTCTATTTACTAAAGTAAATGGTTCTGTTTTTAATTTTGTATTACTTAAATTAAGTTATTAAGTTGAAGTTGTACTTGTTAGTTATTTAAGTAAATATTTTTACTTAATCTAAGTTACGAAAAACGTTTATTAATTTAATTATTAATTATTTAAGTAAATTTTTTTATTTAAATTAGATTATATAGACGTTTATTAATTTAGTTATTAATTACTTAAGTAAATACTTTTATTTATAATGTAAATATTTGTAGTTATTTGTTAAAATAGTTTACTTATAATTCAAATTAAATGTAGATGTCTGTTGGTAGAAATTTTTTCTTTGAAATTTTTATAGCGTTATAAGTTTACAGATTCTTAATTTGGGTTTTTTATTATTTAGCAGAGGCCTTGCCTACTTCTTTCCAAGAGAGTGAGTCACACACTCCCACCACCGAATACCATTATTCCCTACCCGAGGGAGGCTGGCTTCGGTGACGTTTTGCCACTCAGGAATTTCTTATTTGACAACTCCTTGATCACGGCATTTGTGAAGCGCTGGCATCCAAAGATCCACACCTTCTACCTTCCATAGGGTGAGTGCACCATCACCCTGCAGAATGTCGCGTACCACCTCGGGCTACGTGCTAATGGAGAGCCTGTGGGTGGGTGCTTTCGTGACTTCCATACATGGTACGGGACCCAGGCTTGGGAGTTGGTTGAGCGGCTACTCGGTGCTAGACCTCCTGTAGTCCAACAGCAGGGAGCGTAGAGGAAGGAGTTTTTCTCCCTAAAGCTGACATGACTTCGAGAGTGTGTCTGACAAATGCCCGATACTAACGATCCAGCTATCCTTCGACAGTATGCAAGGTGCTTCATACTATTGATGATCGGAGTACCTGATGACTGATAAGTCCAATACTCAGGTCCATCTCCGATGGCTTCCACTACTAGATGACTTTAGAGGTGTCGTTCTATGTCTTGGGATCTGCGGTGCTAGAATGGGCATACTATTTCATATGCTCTGCAGCATACCACTCCACCACAGACATTGCAGGATGCACTCCTCTGCTAGTATCTTGGATATACCAGAGATTCCCTAAATGGTATCCACCTGAGCGACAGGTTTACATGTACCCTATGGCTACGAGGTAACTATTCAGTTTGGTTTTACTATTCTTCGTTTTTGTAATTCAATATGATGTTCAATTAACTGAATCATGGTATTTCTTGTAAATGTCTACAAGTTGATCGACATGACACAACAGAGTAGGGATCGACACAAGCAAAAAGTCTTGAGATATCGTCAGGAGTTGGATAAGTTATTGTGGGATGAGGTAAGCTTTTTAACCTTTTCTTTGGTTTAACTTGCATAGATAACTTAAACTTTTTTTAGCACCTATTACTCATCATTATTTCACTACATCCATTGTAGTTCCTATGGATGCCGTACGATGACCCTGCACTATAGGATATGTGCCTGCTATGCCTGAAGGAAGAGGCGGAGTGGGGGACATAGATGTCTGTTGTCCTTCTCGTCAGCTTCAACATAGTTGAATTCTACCATGCTGACCGCGTAAAGAGCCACTTCAACAGCCAGTGCCAAGGGACCCGGTTAACGTTGACAACTTCCTGACTACCACAGGATGGGGCGAGGATGTCTAGTGGCCTACCAAATTTTGTGAGTGGTACGATCGGTGGAGGGCTCAATTTCAGTAGGGATACTGATGAGCGGATAATTTATACGCTTTTTGGCATTGTTTTTAGTATGTTTTTAGTATATTTAATTAGTTTTTATTATATTTTTATTAGTTTTTATTTAAAAATCACATTTCTGAACTTTACTATGAGTTTGTGTGTTTTTCTGTGATTTCAGGTATTTTCTGGCTGAAATTGAGGGACCTGAGCAAAAATCTGATTCAGAGGCTGAAAAAGAACTGCAGATGTTGTTGGATTCTGACCTCCCTGCATTCGAAGTGGATTTTCTAGAGCTACAGAAGCTCAATTGGCGCGCTCTCAATTGCGTTAGAAAGTAGACATCCTGGGCTTTCCAGCAATATATAATAGTTCATACTTTGCCTGAGATTTAATGGCCCAAACAGGCGTTCCAAGTCAGCTCAAGAATTCTGGCGTTTAACGCCAGAACTGGCACAAAAGCCGGAGTTAAACGCCCAAACTGGCACAAAAGCTGGCGTTTAACTCCAAGAAAAGTCTCTACACATGGAAGCTTCAATGCTCAGCCCAAGCACACACCAAGTGGGCCCGGAAGAAGATTTCTGCATTAATTACTTATTTCTGTAAACCCTAGGCTACTAGTTCTCTATAAATAGGACCTTTTGCTATTGTATTTTCAATCTTTGGACGTTTAGTCCCTAGACCTTGGAGGCTGGCCATTCGGCCATGCTTACACCACTATCACTTTTGTATTTTCAACGCTGGAGTTTCTACACACCATAGATTAAGGTGTGGAGCTCTGCTGTTCTTTATAAATTAATACAAGTATTATTGTTTTTCTATTCAGCTCAAGTCTATTTCTTCTCCAAGATATTCATTCGCACCTAAGAACATGATGAATGTGATGATTATGTGACACTCATCATCATTCTCACCTATGAATGCGTGACTGACAACCACTTCCGTTCTACATGCAAACAAGCTTGAATGTGTATCTCTTGGGTTTCNGAGATCCGAAAATTCTAAACCTTGTCTGTGGTATTCCGAGTAGGATCTGGGAAGGGATGACTGTGACGAGCTTCAAACTCGTGATTGTTGGGCGTGTGACAAACGCAAAAAGATCAATGGATCCTATTCCAACATGATCGAGAACCGACAGATGATTAGCCGTGCGGTGACAGCGCATTTGGAACGTTTTCACTGAGAGGACGGAAAGTAGCCATTGACCACGGTGATACCCAACATAAAGCTTGCCATGGAAAGGATTATGAATGATTGGAAGAAGGCAATAGGAAAGCAGAGGTTCAGGAGGAACAAAGCATCTTCATATGCTTATATGAAATTCCAACCAAAGAATTACATAAGTATCTCTATCTTTATTTTATGTTTTATTTATCTTTTAATTATCAAT
>NC_029793.2:117037574-117038825 GCF_000816755.2 Arachis ipaensis
TTTGGTGTCCTGCATGCATTGTTTGTTTGATTTGAGTTTCCTAAGATTAATTGTATTTTGATTGTTTCTCATCATTGAAAATTTCAAAAAATTCTCAAAACTATGTCTTTTCAAGTCAATAATATAGAGAATTGAAGATTCAGAATATTCAGCAGAGGAATCAAACAGAAAAAGCTGCGCATTCAAAACGCCCAGTGAAGAAGGAAAACTAGCATTTAAACGCCAGCCAGGGTACCTGGCTGGGCGTTTAACGCTCAAAAAGATAGCATTTTGGGCGCTAAACGCCAGAATGGATGCCATTCTGGGCGTTTAACGCCAGGATGACACTAGAGGGGAGATTTTGTTTTTAATTCAGATCTTTTTCAAATTTTCATAATTTTTCAAAATCAAATCTTTTTCAAATCATATCTTTTCAATCATATCTCTTCAAAATCAATTTCTTTCCATTTTTTTTATTTTTTTTACTATTTTCGTAAATCCTTGCTACAATTAGTAATTTAATTCAAAATTTTCAAGTTGTTACTTACCTATTAAGGAATGATCAAATTTTAAATTTTAGAATCATATCTTTTAATTTCTTGTTTGTCAAGTAATCAAATTTAATTTTAAAACTTTCTTTTTAAAAATTGATTTTCAATCATATCTTCTCAATCACATCTTTTTCAAAATTAATTTTCAATCATATTTTTTCAATTTCTAATTTCAAAATCTTTTTCAAAATCACTTAATTTCTTTCCCAATCTTAATTTTCGAAATCTCAATCAAATTTTCAAATTTCTTTTTATTATCTCAAAAAATTTTTAATTTAATTTTCGAAAATTCTTCCCCTCTTCTCACATCCTTCTATTTAAGGGACTAACACTCCTCCTCAAGGTGCAATTCGAACTCTATCCCTCTTGATAAGTTCGAATTCTCTTCTATCTACCTCCTCCTTCTATTCTTCTTTTCCTCTGACACCTCAAGGAATCTCTATACTGTGACATAGAGGATTCCCTACTTTCTTGTTCTCTTCTCTTTTATATGAGCAGGAACAAAGATAAAGGCATACTTGTTCAAGCTGATCCTGAACCTGAAAGGACCTTGAAGAGAAAGCTAAGAGAAGCTAAAGCACAATTCTCTCTAGAGGGCCTAACAGAGCTTTTCAAGGAAGAAGAACCATGGCAGCCGAAAACAACAATACCAACAATGCAAGGAAGGTGCTTGGTGACTTTACTACACCTACTCTCGACTTCTATGGGAGAAGCATCTCAA
>NC_029793.2:117039083-117048184 GCF_000816755.2 Arachis ipaensis
GTGAGTCCCTCTATGAAGCTTGGGAAAGATACAAGCAATTGATCAGAAGGTGTCCTTCTGACATGCTTTCTGAATAGAGCATCATAGGTATCTTCTATGATGGTCTGTCTGAACTGTCTAAGATGTCATTGGACAGCTCTGCTGGAGGATATCTTCATCTGAAGAAGACGTCTGCAGAAGCTCAAGAACTCATTGAAATAGTTGCAAATAACCAATTCATGTACACTTCTGAAAGGAATCCTGTGAATAATGGGACAACTCAGAAGAAAGGAGTTCTTGAGATTGATACTCTGAATGCCATATTGGCTCAGAATAAAATATTGACCCAACAAGTCAATATGATTTCTCAGAGTCTATCTGAAATGCAAGCAGCAACAGGCAGTACTAAGGAAGCTTCCTCTGAAGAAGAAGCTTATGATCCTGAGAACCCAGCAATGGAAGAGGTGAATCACATGGGAGAACCCTATGAAAACACCTATAATCCTTCATGGAGAAATCATCCAAATCTCTCATAGAAGGATCAACAGAGACCTCAACAAGGTTTCAACAACAATAATGGTGGAAGAAACAGGTTTAGCAATAGCAAGCCTTTTCCATCATCTTCTCAGCAACAGACAGAGAATTCTAAACAGAGCCATTCTGAATTAGCAACTGTTGTCTCTGATCTAATCAAAACCACTCAAAGTTTCATGACTGAAACAAGGTCCTCCATTAGAAATTTGGAGGCACAAGTGGGTCAGGTGAGTAAGAAAGTTACTGAACTCCCTCATAGTACTCTTCCAAGCAATACAGAAGAGAATCCAAAGAGAGAGTGCAAGGCCATGAACACATCTCACATGGCCGAACTAGAAGAGGAGGAAGAGGCAGTGATTTTCACTGAGGAAGACTTCAATGGACGTCCACTGACCTCCAAGGAGTTCCCTAATGAGGAACCATGGGAATCTAAGGTTCACACTGAGACCATAGAGATTCCATTGAATTTACTTTTGCCATTCATGAGCTCTGATGAGTATTCTTCCTCTGAAGAGGATGAAGATGTTACTGAAGAGCAAGTTGCTAAGTACCTTGGAGCAATCATGAAGCTAAATGCCAAGTTATTTGGTAATGAGACTTGGGAGAATGAACTCCCCTTGCTCTTCAAAGAACTGGATGACTTGACTAGGCAGAGATTACCTCTGAAGAGACAAGATCCTGGAAAGTTCTCAATACCTTGTGCCATAGGCACCATGACCTTTGAGAAAGCTCTGTGTGACCTAGGGTCAAGCATAAACCTCATGCCTCTCTCTGTAATGGAGAAGCTAGGGATCATTGAGGGGTACAAGCTACTAGAATCTCACTAGAGATGGCAGACAATTCAAAGAAACAGGCTTATGGACTTGTAGAGGATGTCTTGGTAAAGGTTGAAGGCCACTACATCCCTGCTGACTTCATAATCCTAGAGAATGGAAAGTGTATGGATGAATCCATCATCCTTGGCAGACCCTTCCTAGCCACAGCAAAAGCTGTGATTGATGTTGACAGAGGAGAATTGATTATTCAAGTGAATGAAGACTCCCTTGTGTTTAAAGCTCAAGAATATCCCTCTGTAACCATGGAGAGGAAGCATGAAGAGCTTCTCTCAATACAGAGTCAAACAGAGCCCCCACAGTCAAACTCTAAGTTTGGTGTTGGGAGGTTCCAACATTGCTCTGAACATCTGTGAGACTCCATGAGAGCCACTGTCATGCTATTGACATTAAAGAAGTGCTTGTTGGGAGGCAACCCAATCTTTAATTATCTATGTTAAATTTCTATTTTCTTTTGTTATTTTATATTTTCTGTAGGTTGATGATCATGAGAAGTCACAAAAACAATTGAAAAAGCAAAAACAGAATGAAAAACAAAACACCCTGGAGGAGAAACTTACTGGCGTTTAAGGGTAGCAGAATGGGCGTTAAACGCCCAGTCTGGCACCATTTTGGGTGTTTAACGCCAGAAATGGGCACCAGACTGGCGTTTAACGCCAGGAATGGGCAAGAAGTTGGCGTTAAATGCTAGAAATGGGCAGCAGCCTAGCGTTTAACACTAGGATTGGCAGCAAATGGGCGTTTTGCACGCCACATGGTGCAGGGATGAGAAATCCTTGACACCTCAGGATCTGTGGACCCCACAGGATCCCCACCTACCTCATCTCTCTCTCTCTCTTCTTCACCCATTCACCAATCACCTCAATACCTCTTCCCCCAAAACCCCTCACCTATCAAATCCCACCATTCTCTTCACCACTCACATCCATCCTTCATAAAACCCCACCTACCTCACCAATCAAATTCAAACCACTTTCCCACCCAAACCCACCCATAATGGCCGAACCATACCCCCCTCTCCACTCCTATATAAACCCATCTTCACTCCTTCATTTTCACACAACATACACACTACCTATCCCCCTTGGCCGAAACACAAAGCCACCTCCATCTCCTCTATTTCTTCTTCTTCTACTCTCTTCTTTCTTCTTTTGCTCGAGGACGAGCAACCTTCTAAGTTTGGTGTGGTAAAAGCTAAAGCTTTTTTTTATTTTTCCATAACCATTAATGGCACCAAAGGACAGAGAAACCTCTAGAAAGAGGAAAGGAAAGGCAAAAGCTTCCACCTCCGAGTCATGGAAGATGGAGAGATTCCTCTCAAGGGTGCATCAAGACCACTTCTATAAAGTTGTGGCCAAGAAGAAGGTGATCCCCGAGGTCCCTTTTAAGCTCAAAAAGGGTGAATATCTGGAGATCCGACATGAGATCCGAAGAAGAGGTTGCGAAGTTCTCACCAACCCCATTCAACAAGTCGGAATCTTAATGGTTCAAAAGTTCTATGCCAATACATGGATCACCAATAACCATGATCAAAGTGTGAACCTGGACCCTAAGAATTGGCTTACAATGGTCCAGGGAAAATACTTAAATTTTAGTCCAGAAAATGTAAGGTTGGCATTCAACTTGCCCATGATGCAAGGAGATGCACACCCATACACTAGAAGGGTCAACTTTGATCAAAGGTTGGACCAAGTCCTCATGGACATCTGTGAAGAGGGCGCTCAATGGAAGAGAGATTCAAGAGGGAAGCCGGTTCAACTAAGAAGGCATGACCTCAAGCTCGTGGCTAGGGAATGGTTGGAGTTCATCCAACGCTCAATCATTCCTACTAGCAACCGGTCTGAAGTTACTATAGACCGGGCTATCATGATTCATAGCATCATGATTAGAGAGGAAGTAGAAGTTCATGAGGTTATATCCCAAGAACTCTACAAGGTAGCGGACAAGTCCTCTACTGTGGCAAGGTTAGCCTTCCCTCATCTCATTTGTCACATTTGTCACCTCTGCAATTCAGCTGGAATTGACATAGAGGGAGACATTCTCATTGATGAGGACAAGCCCATCACTAAGAAAAGGATGGAGCAAATAAGAGAACCTCACAAGAGCATGAGAAAACTCCTCATCATGAAATTCCTGAGATGCCTCAAGAGATGCAATTTCCTCCACAAAACTATTGGGAGCAAATCAACACCTCCCTAGGATAATTAAGTTCCAACATGGGACAACTAAGGGTGGAGCACCAAGAGCATTCCATCCTCCTCCATGAAATTAGAGAAGACCAAAGAACCATGAGAGAGGAGCAAAAAAGGCAAGGAAGAGACATTGAGGAGCTCAAGCACTCCATAAGATCTTCAAGAGAAAGAACAAGCCGCCATCACTAAGGTGGACCCGTTCTTTAATTTCCTTGTTCTTTATTTTCTGTTTTTCGAAAATTGTGCTTTATGTTTATTTATGTTTGTGTCTTTATTACATGATCACTAGTGTCTAAGTGTCTATGCCTTAAAGCTATGAAAATGAATCCATCACCTTTCTTAAATGAAAAATGTTTTTAATTGAAAAAGAAAAAGAAGTGCATGAATTTCGAATTTTAAAACAGTTTAGTTATTTTGATGTGGTGGTAATACTATTATTTTTCTGAATGAATGCTTGAACAGTGCATATTTTTGAATTTGATTGTTCATGAATGTTAAAATTGTTGGCTCTTGAAAGAATGATGGAAAAGGAAAAATGTTATCTGATGATCTGAAAAATCATAAAATTGATTCTTGAAGCAAGAAAAAGTAGTGAAAAGCTTGCAGAAAAAAAAAGAGGCGAAAAACAAGAGAAAAGAAAAAGAAAAGCAAGCAGAAAAAGCCATTACCCCTTTAAACCAAAAGGCAAGGATGATAAAAAGGATCCAAGGCTTTGAGCATCAGTGGATAGGAGGGCCCACAGGAATAAAATCCTGGCCTAAGCGGCTAAACCAAGCTGTCCCTAACCATGTGCTTGTGGCGTGAAGGTGTCAAGTAAAAACTTGAGACTGGGCGGTTAAAGTCGTGGTCCAAAAGCAAAAAGATTGTGCTTAAGAGCTCTGGACACCTCTAATTGGGGACTCTAGCAAAGCTGAGTCACAATCTAAAAAGGTTCACCCAGTTATGTGTTTGTGGCATTTATGTATCCGGTGGAAATACTGGAAAATAAAATGCTTAGGGTCACGGCCAAGACTCATAAAGTAGCTGTGTTCAAGAATCAACATACTTAACTAGGAGACTCAATAACACTATCTGAATTTTGAGTTCCTATAGAAGCCAATCATTCTGAACTTCAAAGGATAAAGTGAGATGCCAAAACTGTTCAGAAGCAAAAAGTTAAAAGCCCCGCTCATCTAATTAATACTGATCATCATAGATGTTTTTGGAATTCATTTTCAGGCGTTCCAAGTCAGCTCAAGAATTCTGGCGTTTAACGCCAGAACTGGCACAAAAGCTGGAGTTAAACGCCCAAACTGGCACAAAAGCTGGCGTTTAACTCCAAGAAAAGTCTATACACATGGAAGCTTCAATGCTCAGCCCAAGCACACACCAAGTGGGCCTGGAAGAAGATTTCTGCATTAATTACTTATTTCTGTAAATCCTAGGCTACTAGTTCTCTATAAATAGGACCTTTTGCTATTGTATTTTCAATTTTTGGACGTTTAGTCCCTAGACCTTGGAGGCTGGCCATTCGGCCATGCTTACACCACTATCACTTTTGTATTTTCAACGGTGGAGTTTCTACACACTATAGATTAAGGTGTGGAGCTCTGCTGTTCTTCATGAATTAATACAAGTACTATTTTTTTTCTATTCAACTCAAGTCTATTTCTTCTCCAAGATATTCATTCGCACCCAAGAACATGATGAATGTGATGGTTATGTGAGATTCATCACCATTCTCACCTATGAATGCGTGACTGACAACCACTTCCGTTCTACATGCAAACAAGCTTGAATGTGTATCTCTTGGATTTCTAATCTAAGATTGGAACCTTCGTGGTATAGGCTAGAATTATTACCATTCTTGAGATCCATCACCATCTGAATTCGCCTGACTGAGATTTACAAGGTGACCATAGCTTGCTTCAAGCCGACAGTCTCCGTGGGATCGACCCTTACTCACGTAAGGTATTACTTGGACGACCCAGTACACTTGCTGGTTAGTTGTGTGGAATTGTGACAAAGTGTGATTCACGTTTGAGAGCTCCAAGTCCTTTGGCGCCATTGTTGATGATCACAATTTCGTGCACCAGATACCAGATATCCATTCAGCCATGATTAGACTATCGACCGACGCGGGAGTACTACGATGGGTATCGGCTGGCTTGCTGTGTTAGATGTAACACCCTTATTATCAGAATGTCATGCTTTCGGCTGCGCCATTCTGATAGTGAGAATATTACAATGACTTCTATATGCTTAGTAATAGAATAGGAGCCTTTGACTCAAAACCGCGTCGCTGTTTTCTTTGAAAAACCAGAAGATACTTTTTCTTAATCAAACATACATATATAACCAAATTTTATCCCAATCCTCATATACATATACTTACATATAAACATACCAGACTTCGTATACAAGTAACTTATATATAGTATAAGCATACATATTATTACAACTCCTATCCCTCTTACAAAATTATAATAATAAAGATGAGAAAAAACTATAATATATATACAATAATATGCAACACAATCAGATGCGCAAAAAGGAACTTCTTAAACTCTTTGTCCATCCTGAAAAGAAAAATCTGTAGCCGGGTGAGAACATCGTCCTTGCTGGTTCTCAGTAGAGGTTTTTTACGAATTGTCATAAGAGGATACGTATAAAATAAAGAATTAATTTCAACTACAATGATTATCGCTCATCTTATGAATCTATTCAAATCATTAACAATTAATTATCCAAAATTCAAAGTTTACTTCTTTAGTTATAAGAATTTCAAAACTCAAATAATATCCTATAACATAATCCAGTATGGCATAAAAACTCAGTCTCAAAACAGAATCAATTACCGGCATCAAACGGTACAAGAAAAATACAATCAGAGAACAATTACAATCAGTACCACATCAGGAACAACTCTCAGCGTCGCCACCGACATCATGAGGGATCTCTCAGTTGTTCAAGCACAGACAAAGTAATACAAGAAATACACAAATAGAGAGGACAGTTAATGCAATTAGTTCAATTAGCATATAGGTACAATTATTCAAAAGACAAGCCAAATACAATATGCACACCAAAATAATACACATAAATACAATGATGCATGCCTGTCTTACTGGCCATGAGCTCACGTGTCAGTTACTTTTTCAAAATCTGACATATCTGATAGCTAACCCAGACATAGAACACCACCACACGGAGCAAGTGGGACTATGTCACAACTCTTGCATACTACCCTCTTAACCCGAAGCAAGTGGGACTGTGAGACTGAGCCACGACCTTGCATACTACTCAGGCAGGTGTTTACAAACTAAACCCAGAGCAAGTGGGACAAACCACAACCCTTGCTTACTACCCAGGCGTCTTAAATACTAACCCGGAACAAATGGGACAAACCACGATCCTTGCGTACTGCCCAGGTGTCTCAATCATTAACGCGAAGCAAGTGGGACAAACCACATTCCTTGCATACTGTCCAGGTGTCTCAAATACTAACTCAGAGCAAGTGGGACAAATCACAACCCTTGCGTACTGCCCAGATGTCTCAAATACTAATTCGGAACAAGTGGGATGAACTACAACCCTTACATACTGTCTAGGTGTCTCAAATATCAAAATCTCTTTATTAATATAATATTATATTTAAATAATAAATATATTTATTTATTAAATTATATTTTTCAATTAAAATTTTCTTCAATTAAAATTTGTTCAACTTTTTAAAAAAATAAAAAATTAGATTAATCTAAAAATATTAAATTTAAAAAATATTGTTATTAATTAAAAAATTTAAATGATTCTCCATGTTTGATTCTAACCACAAACCAACAACCAAAAATAAACATAAACTATCAAGAACCAACTTGTTGAGTGGTCTAATGACATAGCAAGTAAAAAAAAAGTCAGTTAATAATAGCAAAATATTAAAACTAATTAATTTCATTAAAATGTGACAAAATTATGTCATTTTTTACTAATTTCATTATTGACACAACTTCACTTAAAATGTTCAAACAAAGTAGCTTGACAAACACTTAGTGTCATTAATGTAAGTTAAACACAAAATTTATACGTGTGGATCTTTTTAAGATTTACATAGTAGACCTTCTGAAAAAATAGATATATATTATATTAAGTGAATTAAAAGAATAAGAAGGAAAGGGAATGAAGATGGTGAGAAAAGAGAGAGTATATATTGAAAGGTGGAAGGAGTTGAACAAAAGTAAATGAAAAAATTAAGAAGTAATTAGATTAAAAGAATATTTTAGATATTTAAGTTTAAAGTAAAATCTCAATAGAATGAAATTTTAAATTGAATCTATTTTAGTTGGAATTGATTTTAAAAAAAATTAAATTGAATTCTATCTAAATTAATTTAATTATTTTTATTTTAAACACTTTTAATTAAATTCTATGAGAACTGAATTTTAAGGAATTTCAAATACTCTGTAAATTTTATTTTTGATAGTAGAGAATGTATATTGAAAGGTCATCTAAAAAATAATCTCATGGAGGGCATTACTGTACAAGTTCTTAAGTAGAAAAATGTGTGCATGCATTTAATGTCTAAAACTGAGGTTAATTGATCTACTTGATTTCCATTTGTTAATATGATATCAATTTCATTAGGTAACCAACAAAAGGTGAAGTTAATTTCAGCCAACTTCAATTTGTAAAAGAAACATCTGCATCTTTATTCACAATATACCTACAAAAATTCACAATATAAAAAAAATATTCATAATATATCAAAAAAATCTAAATTATATAAAAAAATATCTATACATGAAAAGAAAATATCCAAATTAAATTGAAAAAATCAAAATCACATTGAAAGAAGGAGAAAAAAAAAGGACGTGATAGAGGACGGTGATACGATAAAGAAATGACGGCAGTGGAGGGCGCATCCACGATGCAGGAGTACGATGCGGGAGAGGGGCGCGATCGCATCACTCACGCAAAATTCCCTGCATTGATGACGTGAAGGGTCACAGGCGTAATTTGCGCGAGAATTCCCTCCAGCAGCGACGGACACAGCGCACTGCAGAGGTAGAGATGCGATGGTGGCAAAATATCTGCACGACGGGAGAGGGGTGCAATCGCATCGCTCGCACAAAAATTCCTGCAGTGACGACATGAAGGATCACAGACATAATATGCGTGAGAATTCTCTCCAGCAGCAACGGGCACAGCGCACTGCGGAGATAGAGATGCGGCGATGGCAAAAGGTCTGGACAACGAAAAATTAATGTGGTGAAAGAAAAGATTGATACGATAAAAAAGTTCCTGTGTGTTTAGAGGAGATCATGTTGCTTGATGCTAATTAGTCACCATTTCATTAGTCCTATTTATTCAAATTTTGATTTTTTTAAAAATTTTAAATTAATTTAAAAAAATTGTTTCTTAGCCATCCAATTCCAACATCAACCACGTACCACCGTATCACCCTCCTCATCACTGTTCACTCCCTTCTCCGCCAACAAGGTCGCAGACCTACGCCGAGTCCAGGAGCACCGCGCCAGCTTCTCCTCGCCACCATCACCATCGGCCTCGAACCAGAGCCTACTGCGTC
>NC_029793.2:117048200-117051514 GCF_000816755.2 Arachis ipaensis
GCAACAAAAACTCACTAAGCATCCTAAACTTCTTCACCAATTATTCATCCTAGGTTCTCGCTAATCCATGAATAGGCAACTGTCATAAGGGAGTGCTAAATTCAATTCATGTTTCACATGTTTCCCAACTCGCTGACTCTTCTACGAATCAGACTCAGAATCACAAGCAAAACCATCACCAGCTGTTCTGCCTCAGCAGTTCTATATCAATACATCATCATGCAATCGCATCATCAAGAACAACCCTCACACCCACCGACACCAGTATGAGGGGCCTCTCAGTTGTACAAACACAAGCAATACAGGCAAGTAATACACAAACATGGTACAAGTAGAACAAGTACCCTTGCTTCACTCGCAAGTTACCACATCCCCTAGCTCATTGCTAGGCATATCAGAATGATTTAATACATAAGAGGTGAGATCGGAGGCTTAGAAGTATGAGATTTGGCTTTTAAAACTCAAAAATCAACTTTGGCATGAAAACAGGACCACGCATACGTGCACTCCACGCGCACGCGTGGATGGCCACAAAACTCATCGACGCGCAAGGGTCATACGCGCGAACGCGCGGGTTGAAAAATAGCCAAACGACGCGCAAGCGTCAGCCACGCGTACGCGTGGGTGCTCTTGCGCCCCAGGCACAAAACTGGCACAACTCTGGCACAACTCTTGGGAAAATAGCTGGGCATTTGGTGCAGCGCATCGACGCGCCCGCGCACACCACGCGCACGTGTGGATAGTGCCTTCTTGAAGAACAACGCGTATGCGCCAAGTGCGCCTACGCGTGGAGGTTCATTCGGCTAAAAATTTTCTAAGTTAAAAGCTGCAGAATTTACAGAGATGAATGAAATACTCACCACCAAACTTAGATATAATTGTAGAGGATGAGAAGAGCAATGCGTGGCCGCAAACGGCTCGTCAATCGGAGCTCCGTAGCTCAAGTTATGGTGGTTTGAAGATCAAAGAGAGTTAGGTTTTCTCTCTTCTCTTCTCTCTTCTCAAATCAGCGCCCCAATCCTTCTTTTTAGGGTAAAATGAGCTGAAATGCTCACAACTAATGTTTATATATGTTGGGTCTTGGGCCCACTTAGGCCCGGTTCACTTATTTTTGCCCATTGGCCCAATTTTGGGCCAAAACCTTTAATATTAGCGCTCTAAATCGCACTTTAAATATTTCTACCTTCCCTAATTATAATTCCTCATTTCTTAATCTTATTTACCCATAATCAATTTCCTCAGTTGTAGTACCAGACAGATCTCAGCCGGTACTGCCGGTCAAAATTCCACTGCGCACTTTTACGCAGAAAACTATATTTTCCGACTCGGAAAAATTCACTGAATCCAAATATCATATTTAAATTATCAAATTCCAATTGCCAAATCTTCCAACCATATTCGCTCCTATTTAATTTATTATTTATTAAATTTCGGTTAGACCGGGTATTACATCAGAGACCCTCCTCTTCACGCTACCTTATTGCCGCCATAGCCAACCCTCTTCACCTCTTTCTGCGTCGTAGAACCACCACTGTCGTTGCCTGATCCCTGCCGTTGTTATATTTACCTCTTCCCTAATTTTCTTTTGCTTTGTTCTTCATTACAGGTTCATGAACCAACTCATTTTTTGCAGGTTCCGATGGTGTCTCCCCGCAGGTAGAGCATCAGGCATTCACCCCCGAAGATGACGACACCATAATCAGAGCTCACGCTCGGTTCGCGGATGAGACATTTTCCAGCGAGTCGCGGCAGCGGAGAGTGATTAATAGCGCGATTGCACTGCCGAGGGATTCGGAGTAGAGGAAGAAAGAAAGAGAAGGATCGAAGAAAGAGCAGAATTCGTCGAAGAAGGCGATGCAGTCGTCGATGACGGGGTTGATGTCAGGGATGTGGGCGATGAGACCATCGGATAAGCCGTGGCCCTGATGGTCAATGGCGCAGGTGGCGAATCCAGCCTTAGCGAAGTAGATGGCGGTGAGCTGGAGGAACAGTTGGATTCGCCGATAAATCCGTGAACGAGGGCGAGGATTCCGGTGACAGTTGCGAGGGGTAGCGGGAGTCACCATTGAGTGAAGAGTTTGAGGGGTGGTGTTGGATGAAGGAGGTGGTGGTGGGATTTGAGATTAGAAAGGAAAAGAGGGGTGGTGGCAGGGAAAGAGGGGTGGTGGCAGGGTGAAGAAGGTTAGGGTTAGAAAGGTGATTGGATGAAGAAGGTGGTGTGGTAGTAAAGATAAAAGTAATTTAAGTATTTTAGGTAATTTTGTAGTGTTTGAATAATTTTATTGTGTGAAACCCATATTTTATGGATACAAATGATAATTTCTTTTTTTTATAGGTAGATATATTAGCATTTTCAATTTTTATCGGTACAAATGGTAGTTTACTCTTATTTGAAAGATGAAAAGTAAGATGGAAAGTATATGTTGAGAAAGGGGTACTTAATCCGCAACATGAAGATTCGGAAATCACAACTACCTCCTTTGACTTCACTCACTATAGATCTTGACATGCAATAAAATAAGACAAATTGATGAGCCACATCTCCAATGCAAATTAGAAGCTCCCATAGCTTATCTATCTCCCTAAGCTCCTAAGAAAACTCTATAAATAGCATGCATGATGTTCTCACTTTCCTCACTTCAATCGCAACCTGAAAAGCTAAGAAATGTCTTCTATGCACTCATCACTAATACTTCTTCTAATGGTTGGAGTGGTGGCTCTAACCACCACCACTCCAACACTTGTGTTGGGTAATTACTACGAGCCACCACCAATTGAGAACCCACCCACCTATGAACCACCACCAATCTATAAGCCTCCAATCTGGCCTCCACCGTTCCACAATAAGCCTCCCTTTTATCCACCTCCTCATCATGAGAAGCCACCACCAGAACACGAGCCACCTCCTTATGAGAAACCACCACCAGAACACGAGCCACCACCTTATGAGGAACCACCTCACGAGAAGCCACCACCGGAACACGAGCCACCTTATGAGAAGCCACCACCGGAACACAAGCCACCTTATGAGAAGCCACCACCGGAACACGAGCCACCTTATGAGAAGCCACCACCAGAACACGAGCCGCCTTATGAGAAGCCACCACCAGAACACGAGCCACCTTATTATGAGCCACCTTATGAAAAACCACCGCATGAGAAGCCACCACATCATGAGAAGCCACCACATCATGAAAAACCACCTCACCATGAGAAGCCACCCCACCATGAGAAACCACCATACGAGAAGCCACCCCACGAAAAGCCTCCACCGGAATACCAGCCATCACCACCTTATGTGAAACCACCACCAG
>NC_029793.2:117051640-117065178 GCF_000816755.2 Arachis ipaensis
CACCGCCGGTGTATGAACCACCCTACGTGAAGCCACCACCATGGTACAAACCTCCGTTTGAGAAGCCACCGCCATTATACAAACCTCCGTTTGAGAAGCCTCCACCATTGTACAAACCCCCGTTTGAGAAGCCACCATCATGGGAGAAGCCACCCAGCTACAACAGTCCCCCATCTCCACCACCTTATGGCCACTATCCAACATCCAAAAATTGATGGCTTAGCCTATCATTTTTGGTCCAGTGAATGTATGGGAGCAATCCTTTCTTCGAGTTTCGTGATTACCAAGCTGCTCCTTTTGAATGAAGATCGATGTGAAGTACAAAGTGGAATGTTAGTTGTTGTTGACAAATAAAGAAATAATCTATCTTGTATGCCATCTTTGTATTGATTACATTACGTACTTAGCTTGCTTTAATTTCATGCATTTTCCACTTCAGCAAATGTTGTAACTTGTAAACTTGTCCGCTTCCAATAAACATGTCTTAGTGCTTATTATATTATATCTCTTCTCTCATTACATTTCCAATTTCAGATAGACCAATAAATAAAAGTCGAATGATGCGTTGCTATAAGAGCTCAATTAGAGATCATTTTCTTTTTCTACCAATATTAGTCTATTTTTTAATTTTTAATTTTTAATTTCCCATTCTTAACTTGTATTTTTGTTCGTTTAAAATTTTTTATTATAACTGTAAAGAATATAATTATCATTATTTATGTATTTTTTTTATCAATTTAAACTTTTTGAAAACGTTATTTTCTTTCATAATAATATCAACACCGATGACTAAAAAATTTAGACATTGATCTTTATTATTTCAAAAGAAATATAGTAAAGACAATCTAAAAAAAAACTATGCATAATTGTGCTCCAAATATGAAGAATTAATTTTTAATTAGTTAATACTCATTATTCTTTAAATTTTTTAAATTCAGATTATAAAAAAATTAGAATATATATAATTCCTAGTGCCCTGCGTGCCAAGCAATTAAAATAATTTCTTATTTGTTTGTGCCAATAATTCTCACATCATTCGATCAATTGAAATCTAACAAAATTTTGGAAGGCAAAACTTTTTTTTGTTGTAGTTTATATATATGGTGCGCATTATCATGACCAACTACAGAAAGTTTTTTAATGCTAAACACAAGTTTATCATGCATCGTTGACTTAAAGTTCATATAATTAACAACTAATAGGCTAGTAGATTGACACGTACAATACAAGTGCACAGGTTTAACATGGGTTATAGATGTAAAGTTTCTTTATGTAATTAATATTCACAAACTTCACAACACAGATATGCTACATCTTTAATATGTTTGTAGACGTTTGACCATAGAGAAGAAAAAAAGAAAGAAAAAAGAGAAAAGTGATATGAATGGAGGATGACATGATCAAGGGTTATGACATATTTGAAAATCATACATGGCTTGAAATCAAAGTAAAACTAACTATTTGTTAGCTAGTCACATGTTAATCAACATGTTAGTAAAATAATAAGCTAAGCCTATCTATTATGGCAACTCTTTATGCAAGCATTTCATTCTGAATATACTCACAACTTATTCAAAAGAAAATGAAGAAAAAGAAATAAGAGTAGTACTTAATAAAGTAGAGAACTTAGTATTAATATTTATAATTTTGGATCGAATAGCGTATAACCTTATATGTAGATTTTCATCACTCACATTATTTTCGGAAGCCCTTGAGGATAAGATGGAATTGCTGTTATTAGAGTAGGTCAATATAACAATCCACCGCCAATGAGTTATAACTCAAATAGCATAGTCTTTTTATTCTCATTTAAGAAGTTACGGGTTTGAATCTCCTTATCTTCAAACAATCACGTATGGACATTCCAATCAAAAAAATTATCATGTTTTCAATATTGTAAGATAGCATTTGTTTTGAGGTATTGTGACAGAGACCGAAAGACTGAGACACAATATTATGTTTGTTGGCTCAGAGACTGGTACTAAAATTTCTGTTTCTGTCCCCAAAATTTCAGTATTTTAGTACCTCCAAAAAATAGGGATACAGGAGACTGAAAATTTTAGAGACGGAGACTGAAACTTTAATAATATTTTATACCTAAAATACCCTCATTTCAATTAATTAATTTAATTTTATCCTTTGTGCAAATTAAATTAAAATTTTATTCTTGTTTCAATTTCTGTCTCTCACTTTCCACCAAACAAAATACTAAAATTTATTTTAATCTCTATCTTTTAGTCTTTGTCTCTCAATTTTAGTCTTTCAGTCTCTATCTTTCTACCAAATACTACCTAATAATCTCATAATCAAAAAAATAAAAATCTTAGAAAATTAATTTTTCGATTAGTCAACATAAGCTTTTTTTTCCACTATTATTCTTGAATTACTTCTTTAACCCTTACACTTCAAAAGTTTTAAAATTTAAGTTTAAAATTTAGAATTGAAAAATTAGAGTTTAATGTTTAAAACTTAAAGGTCTAGTACCACGATGGCTGACAAGTGGCTAGAAAACAATGACTGTGACAACGAGAAATAAATTAATGTTGTGGTAGTATCAAGAACAAAAATATTATTTATACATTAAAATTAGTTATTAAAATTAGTTATTAATGTATTTGTGTATAAATATATGTGTAATTTAATTTATTTTTAATGTGTATTTATATTCTAATATGTATTTATACTTATAGCTAACTTTAATGGCTAATTTTGGTGTATATATAGCTAGCATCACTCTATTAAGAATAGTAGGAAAAAAATTTGAAAAGAAAAACTATAAATATAAAGATTAAAAAACTTCAAAATAGTTTGCTAATTAGCTATAATTATCTCTGGTTAGAAAAATTCATTATTTCATTCACGTAATCTTATTATTGTGAATGCTATCATGTGCGGGACTCAAGTATTTCACCTCTCCAATTTATAGGGTTTGTCTTTTATGAAAGTCTAAGCAAGCAACGCAAAGAATGGACCTTTTTTTCTTATTTTGTACAGAATGAGATGCATCTAACTTAATTTTATTGCTTTATAATAAGATTCGTATACTGAATTTCACTTTTTATTTTTTAAATGTATATAAAAATGATAAATGTGAAGTTAACGAAAATCTATGATGCATAGACACGACACGGACATGGGACACGATACGACACGGGACACGTCGACATACGAATTTTAAAATCTTACATGATACGGGACACGCATACATATAAAATATAAAGTATTTTTTAGATAAATCGTAATGATATTTTGATATTTTATTAATATTAAAATATAAATTAAAATTTCTAATTATTTTTAATGTCTTATTTTAATTATATCAAGTATTTAAAATATTTTTTGTTTTAATAAATAATAATATATGCTATATCTAAATTTATTTTAAAAATATATGTTAAGAATAAGACAGTACACGCAGACACGTGATGGTATTTAGGTGTGTTCAGGTGTGTCCGGAGAAAATTTTTTTATTTTTTATTTTTAAGAAACGGTCGGACACAACAGACACGCGTGTCAAACGAGTGTTGGTGAGTGTCGTGTCCGAAATATATCCGACACGCAGACACGACAATTCAACGAAGTGTTCGTACTTCATAAATGAAAATGATAAATTTTTTATATTAAAATAATTAAAAAGATTTGAATTTAAATTTAAAATATTTTAAATAATAACTTTATTATAAATATTTAATAAAGAATAATTTAAAAATAAAAAATTGTAAACCATAACATTTTCAATGGTATTATATATAGTCAACTAATACCATCTAAATAGTGATAAATTATATCGATTTTATATATATTATCTAAATTTTTACATATAAGGAATGTTGTGACTCAAATAACTTTATACACTACATTCTGAAATCTGCTCAATTTGCCAAACGAACCAAATGTTGAGTACATCCGAAATCAATGCATTCAAATTTTTATGTTCGAAATATATGCTTAATTATTTTGTATTTATGGTTTTAAAGAGATAAATATTTCAAAAATTATGCATATGATAAATAAAATATATTTTATTTATATATAAAAAAGCGTACATATTATTACCAACCTCACTAATAAATTTTTCCACTAAATACTTGATATTGTAGTTTTCTCCACATCTTTATTGATGTTGAAGAGACTACCATTGAGAACAAAAAATTAAATTAAATTAGTGTTTTATAACTGACTAAACTAAATTAAACCACGTTTGACGATTTCATTATATTCTTAAAGAAAGGTAATATAAAATAATTTTTCAGAAAAAAATTGAGTGACTCTTGGAGGTATAAACTAAACTATGTGCCATATTTTCAACAACCTTTTAACAGATGTTACGGAGTGAAAAAATCACACCTACTACCAACATATCTAGACTTCTTTCAGAGGCGGAAGAATTCTCTTTTCTTTTATCGATCTTCTAGACCGATACGTTAACTTCAAATCTCATTAGACTTTATTATTGATAGTACAAAATATTATTTATACTTAATTGATTATGCCAGTCGTTTGACTTTTTTTTTTTGTTAGAATTTTATCATTTTTATTTTTTTTAATCGTTAGTAGAAATTCAATCTAAAATAGAGAGAAACAACCAAGGATTAGAGCTGGTAATGAAACGGAATAGGAACGAATTTTTGTTTTATCCGATTCTGACGCATTTCTAATAGATATTCTTTATTGCCGCTACGGGCTCCAGAATCTTGGGGGGCTGACGGGTTGAACCGTCAGGTGTCCATCCATAGTCAATTAAAAATTACAAGTAGAACGGCGTGTGGAAGCTGCGTTGGTAGCGGACGGTTTTTACAGCAGGAAGGACTGAGCGGAAAGGACTACCGCCTCATCCTGTTCCTGATTTGTAAACTCGCATTTATAAGAATCACTTACCTCGGCGAAATCCGCTCTTAACTCAACGGGACTGACGGGGCTCGAACCCGCAGCTTCCGGGCCCTCTGTAATAAGAATGTCAAGGAGATGATACGACTTCCATTGGAGACCAAATTGGAGACTGTGGAGACCGCTCTATGACTCTACGTATCTTTCAATTTCATTGTTTCTTTTTTTGATATTTTTAATTGCAAATTTTAATTCAAGCAATTATAGTTTAGGTATTAATATAATTTTTTATTCTCAATTTAGTGATCCTTATTATTTATTTGTTTATCTTTCATTCTATTTTATTATATGTAATTTTTAATTTTTTTATTTGAATAATTAATGTGAACTTTTATTTTTTTGAATTTAGATTAATATATTTTTTGATAGTAATGTATGTTATTTTTGTCCCCCCCAAACATAAATTTTTTGGGTCTGTCACTGATTATCCGCCTTGAGCGGGTAAGGACGGGATGGATACCCACATATTGGGATAGGGTTACCATCCCTACAAAGAACTCGTGATCTATTTTCTCCGATACTTCTATTAAAAACGGACCAATCAGTATTAATTAAGGTTTTAAAAATCGAACCGATCACGAACCGTTCTAGTTATTGGTTTATTGGTTTACTGGTTCAACCAAATCAATCGTAGTTCAACCGAAAAAACCGTTTTATAATAAAATAATAAACAAAATATAAATAAACACATCAAAATATAGTTATAATCTAATATAAACCTTAAAATATCATCCAAATTAATACTACATTCATACCTAAAGATTACTAGCAACCTAATAACAACAAAGATGAAAACAAGGACCATCTCAATTGCAAGAATCACAACAATTTAACGAATTAATAAGTACAAAATCTAAATAGAAAATTTAGCAATGCAATAACAAAAAATAAAGACAATTTCAATATCAAGAATCACAATAACAACAACAATTTAGCAAATTAATAATTTGAGAAGAGCAAAGCAACCCAATAATCTCAATTGAAAGAATCGCAACAACTATTTAACGAATTAACAAGTACAAACTCATAAGTTCACAAGAACCCACGACAAATCACTCCAACCCAATAATCTCATAAGTCAAAATTATTCAATAATAATTCAACCTAGTAACAAATTACAATAACAAAATTCACAAATTAACTACCAATAATTATTCATAATTATTCAACAATCCTTCAACAAAGTTCACATTTCAGTTCACAGTTCACAGAAAAAAAAAATGTAAATCATAGGCATAACTCTCAGTTCACGGTTCACAATTCATAGAACTTCACAGTAACAACAAATTATTCAATTATAGTTAAAAAAAATTACCTAGAAACTAGAAGCCTTAAACAGATCACACAAGAGGGAGACACCACGATAAGATTCACCTTCAAATGGACTTCGAACGGCCTTTGAACGGGCAATGGCTGCAGCAGAACAGAGCTGACGCCGACGGCACAGTGGTTGCGCAATGAAAACTTCCAGTTCGCACGATGGCTGTGGGATAGAGGAGATTAGAGGTGGAGAGAAATATTGTTTATACTTAATTGATTATGCCAGTTATTTGACTTTTTTCTGTTAAGATTTTATCATTTTTATTTTTTTAATCGTTAGTAGAAATTCAATGTAACGTGGAGAGAAACAACAAAGAATTAGAGGTGACAATGCGACGGGATAGGAAAGGGCTTTTGCTCTATCCGATTCCATTTCGTTCTATAATAACTCGCATCGTATTCGTCCCACTTTTACTCGCGAACAGTAAAAAGTTAAATCCTAACCTGTTTTTACGCGTATCCGTCTTGTCCCAATTTACTCATATAATTATTAAAATCCAACAAATAAAATTAAATTTTAAAATTTATATAACCATCATTACATATATATATATAACATAAATTAAAGTAAAAATTTAAATATGATACAATATTATTAATCATTTTATTAATTATTTTATATATATTACATATATTATATATCAGGATGGATTTAAGCTAAACTCAACCACGTTTTGCTTCACCCAAAAAGTCATCCCGTTAAAAATCTGTCTCGGTGTAGGGGTGGATAATTACCCGTAGGGATAGACCCAGGTAGTGTAATAGGGGGCATTTGCCCCACTCTTATTTTTTTTAAAAAGATATATACATATATAATATACCCTTATTTTAAATTTTAAATGACCCCATTACACATAAATTTAGCCCAATTATTTAAAGCCTCAAATCCGCTTTATCTTTCTATCATTTTGACTATTAGTTAACCTAATCAAATTTAGTCTTCTCTCATTTTCAAATCCCATCTTTCATCACTCCTTTACTCTCTTAAATCCTCTTATTAGTTTCAACCTTCTTTTTCTATTCCTTTTCTAGTGGTTATCTTTTCTTCATCAAAAGGTATATTTTAAATTCTCTATATATATTTTTAATATAACTCTTTATGACCCTATGTATCTTTTAATTTCATTGTTTCTCTTTTTGAAATTTTCAATTACAAATTATAATTCAAAAATTATAGTTTATGACAAAATTGATTTAATTTTAATAACATAATAAAATAAAAATGATTGGAATACAAATTTCTAAAAAATTTATCACATGAACTTTCCTATTTATTTCATATTTTTTTTGGGCATTCTAATTGAATGATTATATTATAGCTTCAAATTTTGATGGACAATTTAATATTAACACACCCAATGATAGATAGGTTAAAGAATAATAGCTATAAATTAAAATAAGTCTGTCTCAAAATTTTATCACTGGCAATTTTCAACCATAATAAATTAATAATATATATATTCCATTATGAAATGAACATCTCTTGGTACTGAGATACGTGGCCAGACTTAAAACCAATTAACTTGTTGTCTAATTTTTTTAATCAATTTTTAATGCATGTACAACAATAATCTGGCAAAGAGATTGCTAGTATGTTAATTTATTTAACTAAAACCCAATTATTAAAATTTCTTCATTATTTTATGTTTTAAAGAATCGCATTTTCAATTATCAGCAATATTTAAGATTTCTTGTTGATCGATCTCATTTAACTCTTTTATTATTAATTATTGATTAAATCTTCTCAAATTTGTAATAATGTACCTTACTACCTTGCACGAGTTTTGAAACTTACTGAGTAATCTTTTCTGTTTGTCCCATCTCTCTCAGATTCCTGTGTCGTCCGTTGACCAAATTGAGGTCACATTTGAGTCAATGATGGGATAAATTTCCTGTTTTGAATTTGCCATATGCTTCATTAATTATATATTAAACCGAAGCTACCAAAATTTTGATATATTTTAAAAGAGAGCTGCTACACATACAAGTCTTTTTGGCGTACAAGTTTATACAAGTTAACCCTAACTTAATAAAATTCACTTTTATAATGCAAGAAAGAAGAAGAAGAATTTTGAATTATGCAAAATTTATCAATACACATATACCAAAAATTTTTAAACAATACAATATAAATGACTTGTATGAACTTGTATGTGTAAATAACTTGTATGTGAAGAATAATTCTAAATTTCTAAAGTCAATTGATCAATTTACTAATTTAAAATATATATTTTTTTATTTTTAAAAATAGTAATGAAAAAATATTTTAATATTTTTCATTCTATTTTATTATATGTAATTTTTAATTTTTTTATTCGAATAATTAATGTGCACTTTTATTTTTTTGAATTTAGATTAATATATTTTTAATGTATGTTATATGTTATTTTTGTCTCCCCCCCTCCCAAACATAAATTTTTTGGGTCTGTCACTTAAATTCCGCCTTGAGCGGGTAAAGACGGGATGGATACCGACATATTGGGATAGGGTTACCATCCCTACAAAGAACCTATTTCCTCTTATTATATGTAATTTTTAATTTTTTTATTCGAATAATTAATGTGCACTTTTATTTTTTTGAATTTAGATTAATATATTTTTCGATAGTAATGTATGTTATTTTTGTCTCCCCCCCTCCCAAACATAAATTTTTTGGGTCTGTCACTTAAATTCCGCCTTGAGCGGGTAAAGACGGGATGGATACCGACATATTGGGATAGGGTTACCATCCCTACAAAGAACTCGTGATCTATTTCCTCCGATACTTCTATTAAAAACGGACCAATCAGTATTAATTAAGGTTTTGAAAATCGAACCGGTCACGAACCGTTCTAGTTATTGGTTTATTGGTTTACTGGTTCAACCAAATCAATCGTAGTTCAACCAAAAAAACTGTTTTATAATAAAATAATAAACAAAATATAAATAAACACATCAAAATATAGTTATAATCTAATATAAACCTTAAAATATCATCCAAATTAATACTACATTCATACCTAAAGATTACTAGCAACCTAATAACAACAAAGATGAAAACAAGGACCATCTCAATTGCAAGAATCACAACAATTTAATGAATTAACAAGTACAAAATCTAAATAGAAAATTCAGCAATGCAATAACAAAAAATAAAGACAATTTCAATATCAAGAATCACAATAACAACAACAATTTAGCAAATTAATAATTTGAGAAGAGCAAAGCAACCCAATAATCTCAATTGAAAGAATCACAACAACTATTTAACGAATTAACAAGTACAAACTCATAAGTTCACAAGAACCCACGGCAAATCACTCCAACCCAATAATCTCATAGGTCAAAATTATTCAATAATAATTCAACCTAGTAACAAATTACAATAACAAAATTCACAAATTAACTACCAATAATTATTCATAATTATTCAATAATCCTTCAACAAAGTTCACATTTCAGTTCACAGTTCACAGAAAAATAAAAAATCTAAATCATAGGCATAACTCTCAGTTCACGGTTCACAATTCATAGAACTTCACAGTAACAACAAATTATTCAATTATAGTTAAAAAAAAATTACCTAGAAACTAGAAGCCTTAAACAGACCACACAAGAGGGAGACACCACGATAAGATTCACCTTCAAATGGGCTTCGAACGGCCTTTGAGCGGGCAATGGCTGCAGTAGAACAGAGCTGACGCCGACGGCACAGTGGTTGCGCAATGAAAACTTCCACGTTCACACGATGGCTGTGCGATAGAGGAGATTAGAGGTAGAGAAAAATATTGTTTATACTTAATTGATTATGCCAGTCATTTGCCTTTTTTCTGTTAAGATTTTATCATTTTTATTTTTTAATCGTTAGTAGAAATTCAATCTAACGTGGAGAGAAACAACAAAGAATTAGAGGTGACAATGCGATGGGATAGGAAAGGGATTTTGCTCTATCTGATTCCATTTCGTTCTATAATAACTCGCATCGTCTTCGTCCCACTTTTACTCGCGAACAGTAAAAAGTTAAATCCTAACCTGTTTTTACGGGTATCCGTCTTGTCCCAATTTACTCATATAATTATTAAAATCCAACAAATAAAATTAAATTTTAAAATTTATATAACCATCATTACATATATATATATAACATAAATTAAAGTAAAAATTTAAATATGATACAATATTATTAATCATTTTATTAATTATTTTATATATATTACATATATTATATATCAGGATGGATTTAATTATTTTAAAAAAATATCTTTCATTTTATTTTATTATATGTAATTTTTAATTTTTTTATTCGAATAATTAATGTGCACTTTTATTTTTTTGAATTTAGATTAATATATTTTTTGATAGTAATGTATGTTATTTTTGTCCCCCCCCCCAAACATAAATTTTTTGGGTCTGTCACTGATTATCCGCCTTGAGCGGGTAAGGACAGGATGGATACCCACATATTGGGATAGGGTTACCATCCCTACAAAGAACTCGTGATCTATTTCCTCCGATACTTCTATTAAAAACGGACCAATCAGTATTAATTAAGGTTTTGAAAATCGAACCGGTCACGAACCGTTCTAGTTATTGGTTTATTGGTTTACTGGTTCAACCAAATCAATCGTAGTTCAACCAAAAAAACTGTTTTATAATAAAATAATAAACAAAATATAAATAAACACATCAAAATATAGTTATAATCTAATATAAACCTTAAAATATCATCCAAATTAATACTACATTCATACCTAAAGATTACTAGCAACCTAATAACAACAAAGATGAAAACAAGGACCATCTCAATTGCAAGAATCACAACAATTTAACGAATTAACAAGTACAAAATCTAAATAGAAAATTCAGCAATGCAATAACAAAAAATAAAGACAATTTCAATATCAAGAATCACAATAACAACAACAATTTAGCAAATTAATAATTTGAAAAGAGCAAAGCAACCCAATAATCTCAATTGAAAGAATCACAACAACTATTTAACGAATTAACAAGTACAAACTCATAAGTTCACAAGAACCCACGGCAAATCACTCCAACCCAATAATCTCATAGGTCAAAATTATTCAATAATAATTCAACCTAGTAACAAATTACAATAACAAAATTCACAAATTAACTACCAATAATTATTCATAATTATTCAACAATCCTTCAACAAAGTTCACATTTCAGTTCACAGTTCACAGAAAAATAAAAAATCTAAATCATAGGCATAACTCTCAGTTCACGGTTCACAATTCATAGAACTTCACAGTAACAACAAATTATTCAATTATAGTTAAAAAAATTACCTAAAAACTAGAAGTCTTAAACAGACCACACAAGAGGGAGACACCACGATAAGATTCACCTTCAAATAGGCTTCGAACGGCCTTTGAACGGGCAATGGCTGCAGTAGAACAGAGCTGACGCCGACGGCACAGTGGTTGCGCAATGAAAACTTCCAGTTCGCACGATGGCTGTGGGATAGAGGAGATTAGAGGTGGAGAGAAATATTGTTTATACTTAATTGATTATGCCAGTTATTTGACTTTTTTCTGTTAAGATTTTATCATTTTTATTTTTTTAATCGTTAGTAGAAATTCAATCTAACGTGGAGAGAAACAACAAAGAATTAGAGGTGACAATGCGACGGGATAGGAAAGGGCTTTTGCTCTATCCGATTCCATTTCGTTCTATAATAACTCGCATTGTATTCGTCCCACTTTTACTCGCGAACAGTAAAAAGTTAAATCCTAACCTGTTTTTACGGGTATCCGTCTTGTCCCAATTTACTCATATAATTATTAAAATCCAACAAATAAAATTAAATTTTAAAATTTATATAACCATCGTTACATATATATATATAACATAAATTAAAGTAAAAATTTAAATATGATACAATATTCGGATGGATTTAACTTAAACTCAACCCTATTCCACTCCACCCAAAAATCTGTCCCGTTAAAAATCCGTTCCGATGTAGGAACGAGTAATTACCTGTCTCGAACGGATGGAGATGGGATGAATATCCACGTATTGAAATAGGGTTACCACCCCTACAAAGAACTCGTGATCTATTTCCTTCTATTTTTCCATTAAAAACGGACCATTCAGTATTAATTGAATAGAGCTAAGTTAGTTTCATTAGAAAAAAAAGTTTGATAATGAGAGTTTTGCTGACCAAATAACCATATTATTTGAATCAAATAAAATTGCTGGAGAGAGCGCCCTCCCTCTGTTTTTTGCCTAGAGGATTTTTTTTTTTATGAAATAGATTAGACAACCTCTCTTTAGAAGCGATCGGTCGTAATTTTTGTTCTCTTCTAAGCAATTGATGGGCTTTGTTAATTTGATTCCGTAGGCTAATAGTTAAGCTGGTTTCTCCAGCAATTGATGGGCTTCATGAATGAGAACACTACTTCTTAGAATTCCAAAAACCAAACAATGTAAACCGTCTTTTTAAAAAATAGAAATTATTTAATTTTGTTTATCTTTAGACTTGTAAGGGTCCCGTCCAAAAACCAAAAAAGACTTGTAAGGGTTACAAATTATTTTTTCCTATGAAACATCTTTTTATTAAATAAAAATGATTAGAAATCTTATTTGAACTTTGAACTTTTGATCTCTCGCTGTGTAATTTGCAGCTATGCCCTCCTTGTCATTATGCTAAAATTATATCCTAATTTTATTTTATTTTTTGTCCACAAGTGTTTTTTCAAGCATTATGGATTTCATAAGGGGCATTGCTCTTCAAGCATTGAATTTTCCATATCCAATACTCAAATTCTAAACTATTAATTAATAGAAGAAACATTTTCCATATCTGTCGGTACTAATTTAAAATCCATCCATTTAGAAAAAGACTTTATTAATTCTTATAATTTCACTAAATTTTTAATTAGGTTTTTATATTTTTTTTAATTGAATTTTTATACCATATCAAATTTTGTAATTAAGTTTCTACCGTGACAAAAATATTAGAATTAATAAAATATTCTATTAAATAAAACAAGAGGAATGCTAGGGGACCAGCAATTTTAGTATTTTGTAACCATCAATTAGTCATCAATAGTGTTTTTAATAGTGTGAGATTACATCTAATGGTGGAAAATCATTCACTTTTGTTTTGATGGTTAAGTGCTGGTCAGAAAATACAAAAATTGCTGGCCTCCTAGACTTTTCCATAAAACAAATATGCCTAACAATTAATTGAATATTCCTTATCATTTAACAGAATATTTTATTAATTTCAATATTTTTGTCATGGTAGAGATTTAGTTACAAAATTTAATATGATATAGAAACTCAATTAAAAAAAATTACAAAAACCTAATTAAAATTTCAAT
>NC_029793.2:117065201-117071616 GCF_000816755.2 Arachis ipaensis
TTCGAAAACTTATATTACATTGTAATAAAGATAAAATGTAGTAGATGACTATTTGAATCACCCCTGTTTTGTCTCTTGTTATTATTATTATCCTGTTCTATGTTTTTTTTTTTCTAACGATGATAACCAGGCTAAATTATGATAAAAAACAGATGATGAGAGAGCGAGAGAGAGAGCGAGTGAGAGAGCGGGGGGAAACACGGGTAGGGGCAGGTTTAGCGAAAACGGAAAGGACCCTAGGATTTGGAACAGAGAAGAATATCGCAGATTGGAACAAGAATCTTTCTCCATTTTTGTTGATCGCCTTCCAGAAGACATTTCTAAGAAGGAATTGTTTCAGCTGTTCAACTGGACTGGACGGATTAACGACATCTATCTGTCCCAAAAACACAAAAATGGGAACATTCATATGTTTGCCTTCATTCGGTACACGACAAAAGGGGGAGCTTTAAAAGCGATAGCGGAGATGAATCAGATGAGGCTGAGAGGTCAGGTGGTCTTTGTGGGGGAGGCAAAGTACAGAAGGACGTTACGTACTACGGAGAAAGGGGAAGGACGCAGAGGGGATCATAAGCTAAACCCACCAACACAGGAGCTGCCCAGAGGAGCAAGGGAGGATGAACCTTTGGCGACTGCATGTGGGTTACAAACGAAGGAAAATAGAAAGAATATGCCAGAAGAAGATGGGACAAAGAATGTGGAAGTTGCAGTGATGGCAGAGAATGTGGACTGGATACATAGAAGTCTGGTAGGGATCACGACAAAGCCTATTGATTTCCACTCATTGAAGGACCTGGTAAGGCGAAACTTGCCTTCTGTCATCCAAGTCCGGGAAATGGGGGCCTGTAAAGCACTGTTGACCTGTGATACTGTCCACCATGCGGATGAGATTTACACGTTTAAGTTGAATTGCCTATTACAAGTTTTTCATAGGGTATGGAGATGCAAGGAGTCAGAGCGATGTGAGTCTCGGAGGGTATGGCTCGACTGTACGGGGGTACCATTGTGCGCATGGTCTGTGGACACCTTTACCAAGATAGGATAACGGTGAGGTACTGTAGTGGGTTGTGCAAAGGAAACAATAACGGGCAGCACGCTCATGGCAGGTCGAGTACAAATCGATACGGGTGTGTTGGGCGTGATACAGGAGAAAATTCACCTTGTTGTTGGATCCAAGGCCTACAACGTATTCGTGAATGAGGGTGACCAACGTGCGTGGAACGTACAGGTCGAAGGGGACTGTTTGGGTAATGGCGTCAGCAATGGGGTAGTCTTGGTTCATGATACAGCGACCACGAGTGAGGAAAGGGATGCTCGGCAACTGGGCTCCCTTAAGGATGACGATCACGAAGATGGGTTGTTGATGATGGTGGAGAGGACGGTGGCAGATGGTAAGGGCAGATTTGTCAATTCGGAAGATTTTTTGAATGACTGTATTGAATGCAAGATCAATCAGAGGCGAAAAAATAGCGCACCGTATCGAGATGTTAGTACCGAGAATCAAGGGAGTATTGAATTTGAAGATGATAACGGTGCTAATGATGATGAGGGCTCGGAGAGAACAGTTACGTGCATGTACCAATCAATGCATAATGGGCTGGGCAGGGATGGAAAAAAGGTAAAACAAAAACACCTAAGTGGATCTAAGGCTTGGGTCAGAAATGAAGGAAAGGTTTTGGAGAATAGCTGCAGCGGGTTGGGCCTTCACCCTTTGGCCAATGATTCTGACCCGGGTTGGATGAGGAACTTGGAGCGGGCTCTCCTACCGGAGCCCCTTGTGCAGCAACGTCCTGGTTGCGATGAATCTCGAGCGGGTGAAGACGGAAATGGGCAGCGTCGACCGTGTTCAGGAGGTAGCGTCGTGGAGCGCCGTGAGGAACCATGGGGTCGACCTGGTGGAGTGTCCGGCGAACGAGGAGAGTTTGGAGTGGGAAGTGCCGGCGGTACAGCCCACTGGTCTGACCGTAATGGGGAGGAGCGTGGAGTGGCCAAAGCGAGAAGGGAGGTAACCTAGCAGTCCCGAAGCGAGAATGGAGGCTGTCCCACGGAGCGAATGGAGCACGACTTGCCTCTGGAAGAAGGGCTTGTTCAGGAGATTGGGGCTGACGAAACGAACAGCGAAGATGAGGGTGCTCATGGTCTACTGGGAGCAAATGAGATTGTGCGTTGTGAGCAGAGTGGAGGTAGCAGGGCTGGCAAACGTGCTGGGGAAGACCCTGACGGTGCTGGACCTGGGCAGGACGGAGGCGGAAGCGGAGCAGAGGACAGAGAGAGTGACACCCAGGGGCTTGAGGCGCAGATGATGGAAAATAAATTAACTCTGGCGTTGGCTATGGAATCAGGGGCTGAATTGTATGATGAGGAACAGGACATCATGGCCATCCTTCAGGCTCAGAACGAGGAGATTGCTCGAAAGAAGAAAGTGGCAAAACAGAGGGCGAAGATGCGAAGGTGTAGGCCCAAGCATAAAAAGCAGGTGTGTATTTACAGTTTAAAATGAATTTTAGTTCTTGGAATGTTAGGGGGTTACGGGGTGATGGAAAAATGAGAATGGTGAAGGAGTTAAAAATGAAACAAAACTTGAGCATGGTGGGTTTGATTGAGACTAAAAGAAGGATAGTAACGCGATTTGATGTTGCACGGCTGTGGGGGAATGATGGGGCGGGTTGGGAATATGTAGGCTCGGTTGGTGCATCTGGGGGCCTGTTGTTGATGTGGGATGAATTAATTTTTAAAATGAATAACTGTTACAAGGGAGATAGGTGGTTGGGTGTTGAAGGAGTCATGTTAAAGAATAGCTTCAACTGTGCATTTTTCTTGGTCTATGGTGCACATACTAGAGAAGAGAAGAATCATGTGTGGGAAGAGTTGAGCTACATAACTGGGTTGTGCCAGGTTCCTTGTTGCTTCATGGGAGATTTCAATGAAATAGTGTGCGTAGAGGAACGAAAAGGTGCTGATAGTTTATCCAGGTCTGCAGAGGAGTTCAAGGAATGGATACAGGATATGTAATTAGTGGATCTCCCGCTCACTGATCGTAAGTTTACCTGGTTTCGTGGCCGCTCGTGCAGTCGTCTTGATCGGGCTATGGTTAGTGTGGAATGGTTAGAAGAGTTTCTTGATATTAGGTTGAAGGGCGGACCCAGGGGCCTGTCAGATCACTGCCCTATAATAGTGGAAGAGAATATGAGAAGGGGAGGTCCTAGGCCTTTCCGCAGTCTTGATTCGTGGTTTACACATGAAGGTTTTCTTCGAATGGTGGAGGAATGGAGAGGGTTAGGGGAGATGCAGTTCACTAATAAATTGAAAGCACTGACTGTGTCTTTGGGAAAATGGCACAAGGACAACTTCAGGGAGATGGACAACAAAATTCAGAGGATAGAGGAAGAGATTAGGAAGGTTGATGAGTTGGTAGATAATGGAGTGTATGATGGAACTATGGAGGCTAGAAGAAAGGCGTTAGTTACTTGTTGTGAGAGGTGGTATGTGAGGAAAGAGGTTCACTGGAAGCAGATGTCTCGATCTAGACAAGCAAAGGATATGGACAAGAACACCAGATATTTCCACAATATAGCGTTGGCAAGGAGAAGAAATAATAGGATTGATTCCCTGGTTGTTAATGGCAGGCTGGTGAGAAACCAAGCTAGAATAAAAATAGCAATCAGAGAGTTCTATAAAGATCTATACCATCAGGAAGCTTCTCCTGTGCTGGGATTCCGAGATGGTCTTGTGGAAAGGATAAATGCGGAAGACTCGGCGATGTTGGAGGCAATACCGTTGACCGTAGAGATCAGGGAGGCAGTTTGGGATTGCGAGTCATCTAAAGCGCCGGGTTATGATGGTTATAACATGAATTTTATTAAGAGGTGCTGGGCAAAGATTGGGTCTGATTTCACGGCTGCTGTGATGGGATTCTTCCAGACATCCAGGCTACTAGCGGAGTCTAATATAACTTGGGTGGCACTAGCACCTAAGTTTATTGGTGCGAAGGAGATCAAAGACCTGCGGCCCATTAGTATAGTGGGGTGTGTGTACAAGGTTATCTCTAAGGTGTTAGTCAGGAGAATGAGATCAGTGATGCTAGGTCTAGTAGGTGAGACTCAGAGTGCGTTCGTGAGGGGTAGAAAGATCCATGATGGGGCTCTTATAGCGTGTGAAACAGTCCATTGGTTGAAAAGAAGGCATAAGGAGGCAGCCATAATCAAGCTTGATTTCCAAAAAGCTTATAACAGAGTTAAGTGGAGTTTTGTGGATATGGTGCTGCAGAAGATGGGATTTGGGTGCAGGTGGAGAGCTTGGTTAAGGAGTGTGTGACCACAGCTTCTATGTCAGTATTAATTAATGGTTCACCTTCTAAACCGTTTAAGATGGAAAGGGGTTTGAGACAAGGCGATCCACTCTCTCCGTTCTTGTTTGTACTGGTTGTGGATGTTCTTCATAGGATGATTGGTCAGGCAGTGAGGAACGGGCGTATCTCTCCCTTAGTGATTGGTAGAGACATGGTGGAGTTATCACATCTTCAGTTTGCCGATGACACTATCCTATTTTGCCCACCAGAAGATGAGACCATGAAGAACTACAAGCGGCTGCTGCGATGGTTTGAGCTGATGTCCGGACTTAGTATTAATTTCGATAAGTCTAGTCTGATTCCAATCAACTGCGAGGAGCAATGGGTACAACGAATGTGCAGATTGTGGGGTTGTAAGGAGGGTACACTTCCATGTAGATACCTTGGAATTCCATTGGGTGCTAGCCCAAAGTTGGTCAAGACCTGGAAGCCTATTATTGATAAAGTGGAAGAGAAGCTGAGCCTCTGGAAAGCTAAAGTGTTGAACAAAGCTGGCAAGCTGGTGCTTATAAAATCAGTATTGAATAGCCTGTCGGTGTATTACTTGAGCTTGTATAAGATGTCGAAGGCAGTCGCGGACAAATTAATCTCCTTGCAGAGAAGGTTCCTATGGAGCAAGGAAGATGGCAGGCATGGTATGGCATTGGTTCGATGGGAGTTGGTGCAGGCCCCAAAGAAATTAGGGGGGCTGGGAGTTGGCGATGCCATGGTTCGGAACACGGCACTCTTATTTAAGTGGTGGTGGAGGTTTGCTAAGGAAGAGTGTCCATTGTGGAAAAAGGTTGTTTGTTCCTGTAATAATCTGAAACCGGATGAGTTACTTTCCACTCAGGTGCTACCTACCAGAGGAGGCCCTTGGAAGGATATATGCCAGATACAGATAACAGATCCACTCTTAAGGCAAAAGATGATTACAGGTCTCTCCATGGAGGTTGGT
The DNA here is from genome assembly GCF_000816755.2 of Arachis ipaensis. Taxonomy (NCBI): domain Eukaryota; kingdom Viridiplantae; phylum Streptophyta; class Magnoliopsida; order Fabales; family Fabaceae; genus Arachis; species Arachis ipaensis. The sequence continues at coordinate 117,070,487 of NC_029793.2, forward strand.
GATGGTCGTCGGACTAGATTTTGGGAGGATGTTTGGCTCCAGTCTGGTGCCCTGAAAGATCGGTTCCCCCGTCTCTTCTCTGTTTCAAGCCAGTGTGGTTCTTTTATTGGGGAGTGTGGGTTTTGGGATAGGTTGGAATGGGTTTGGAACTTCCTATGGAGGAGAGAGCTCTTCCAGTGGGAGTTGGGACTCCTGGGCCAGTTGCACGAGACTTTGCGGCCTGTGAGGATAGTAAATACTAGGGAGGATAGAGTGGTGTGGAAATATGATAAACTTGGTATTTTTTCAACTAACTCCTTTGTGCAGGTGCTACAAGAGGGAATGCTTGGGGAGGATATTACCAGCTACAGCTTCACTAACTCCATCTGGAAAGGTCTAGTCCCACCAAAAGTTGAGCTCTTCACCTGGTTCGTTTTGATAGGCAGGGTGAACACGAAGGAAAGGCTAAGTAGGATTGGGATTCTCAACCAGGATGATACGCGGTGTGTCTTATGCAACAGGGATGTTGAGTAGGTCCATCACTTGTTCTTTGGGTGCGTTTATGCCTGGAAGGTGTGGAATGCTTGGTTGTCTGTGTTTGGCCGACTATGGTCTCTTCCGAAATTAATGAAGGACCACTTCCTAAGTTGGACAGAAGAGCCGCGTAGAAAGGAGGCATCTGGAACATTTGGATGGAACGGAATAGGAGGATATTTCAGAATGAAAGCAAAGATGTTGAAGAAATCATCAATATGACCTTCCTTAGCAATGAAGAGTGGAAAGGTGTGCGCTCGTTGTGTTGTTGATGGCTATGCCGGAGATGACATAGAGAGTTTTTAAGTTGCTTTCTTCTAGGTATTGTTCGTCTTTTTGTCTTCAAATTTTCTCCACTCTATTATGTTGAGCTACTTTATTTCAAAAAAAATGTTTGTTATTTCTTATTTGAATTTTCAATCACTGTTTGATTCCTCCTCCATTTATATATTGGCTGCTAATGCGTGTCATGTACACATATACATATACAGTACTTGTCACCACCCACACCATGTATATTTAATTATTTATCATTGAGATGGGAGCTACTATCTAATTTTACACTTATACGTTAAGCTAATCTGTTAAAAAATATTATTTTTATATTAAAATTAGTC
>NC_029793.2:117071713-117073058 GCF_000816755.2 Arachis ipaensis
AACATAGTCTTCTTTGTTATTATTAGAAAATGACTAAAGAACAAGGAAAAAATCTAAGGACCAACAATCTTGTACTATTAGATATAGTCTTATACTATTAAAAATACTGATCATGACTAATTGATGGTAATAAATCATAAAATCCCCTGCCCCAGTACTCTTCCAATTGCAGGTGCAGAATGCACATGATGTTACAAAGACACGATGGTACCACTTCACGGTGATCGCGGGATGGATTTCTTCACAGATGCCTACGACCTTTTATGCATCTCCCTCGTAACCAAGCTCATTGGCCGCTTGTACTACTAGAATGGCTCCAACAACCCCAGTTATCTTCTGTCCAATATTTCCTCTGCCATCAATGTTGCATTCTGCAAAAATGAGTTTAGTGGGTTTCAATGTTTTGGTTTTTGGATTGGTCCTTGTGAATGTGCCAGTGTAATGAAAGGCTATGGATATGCCATTTGACAGTGATGTCTTTACTGTTTCTCTGGTTACAATGCTCCGCAGTAAGTTCATATAACGCAAGGTGATCATGAGGGAAAAGCAGTGATTGTGTCGTCGGTGACAGTGATGAATCAGGTTCCAGCAAAGTGTGATACAGTGACTAAGAGTTTTATTTGAATCATATGTTTGACCAAGATCACCAATGACACCAAAAGTGTATGGCACATCAGAACCAACTTGAAGAGGAGTCACAAACCAAAATTATCTCGTTGTGTTCGAGATTCCAACTTCATAGTAGTATTTGGCGTTGTACTCCAAATTTATGACGGTGCAATGATGAATAAAACAAGATGAGTAATTGAAGTATCTATACGTAACATGTCTTCCCTTAGCAATTAGCTTCTTTTGCTTACTGTTCTCGCTCCAGTATTGCACTTTGCTGGAGCCTGGTTCATCACCGCTGTCCATGATACAATCACTGTTTTTTCCTCGTGATCACCTTGCATTTGTATGAACCTTTTGGAGAGCATTGTAATTAGAGGAATAGCAAAGACATCACTGTCAAGTGGCATATTCACAGCTTTCTCTTCTTTCCTCCTAAGGAAGGTGTTTGTTGATCCTCCATTACACAATACTGCCACATTCACAAGAACCAATCCAAAAACCAAAACCTTGGAACCCGAACCCATTCTTGCAGAATGCAACATTGATGGCAGAGGAAATATTGGACGGAAGAGAACCGGAGTTGTTGGAGCCATCGTAGTAGTACAAGCGGGCAAGGAGCTTGGTGACGAGGGAGATGCAAAAGAGGCCATAGGCATCGGTGAAAAAACCCATCCCATCGATCACAATGGCCGTGAAGTGATACCATTGTGTCTTTGTAACAAGTGCATTCCGC
>NC_029793.2:117073223-117074113 GCF_000816755.2 Arachis ipaensis
GAGATTTGAGATTTTATAGTTTGTAACCATCAATTAATCATTATTAGTATTTTTTATGATATAAGATTATATCTAATAGTATATGATTATTCACTTTTTTTTGCTAGTTAAATGTTGGTCAAATTTTAATAAAAGTACTAATCTCTTAAATTTTTTCATTGTTGCTTCCCCATTTTTTGATAATAACAAAGAAGACTATGTTCCGTGTATATAAAATTAATTATCAGTATAAAATACATGTTAGAATATAAATATACATTGAAATTAAATTAACTATACATGTATTTACACAAATACATTAATAACTAATTTTAGTGTAAAAATATTTTTTTAACAGATTAGCTTAACTTATAAGTGTAAAATTAAATAACAGCTCCCATCTCAACGTTAAATATACATGGTGTGGGTGGTGACAAGTAATGTATATGTATATGTGACACGCATTAGCAGCCAATATATAAATGGAGGAGGAATCAAACAGACAAACAGTGGTGATACAATTTCTACAACATGCAGTCAATATAAAAGAAACAGGTTTCAACTTTTAAGGCTGTGGGGGCTATAAGTTCCCAAAGTGATTAAAACAAGTTAACAAAATGATGCAACCTTTGCAGGTTCAGCATCGCTGTGAAATCGGATGGGAGGTTCAGCGTGCCATAACACAGTAAACCCATGGCCATGAGTTTTAATCTTGTATCACTATGATGATTGTTGTGTCACTAGTTATGATATGCATGTTTACAAATTTTTCTAGGCAATTCCGAATATGTTTTTCAATAGGAGATATATCAAGATAAATATTTAATTATTTAACACATAGACTTCAATCACGGAACAATTTTTTAAGTTAATATCAACTAATTTTTAAAAATTTTAAATTTTAAATATTA
>NC_029793.2:117074199-117078440 GCF_000816755.2 Arachis ipaensis
TATACAATTTTTTATTTTTAAATATTATTTTTTATATTTTAGGGAGTAAAATTTCATATCATTTTTAATTTATTCACATCTATTCCACAACTAAATTTAATAGAATAAATTAGAAGACCCTAGATGAAGGGAGAAAAAGTAGAAACAGAAAAATCTCCATAGTTGTAACTAACAAAAAATCATGTGACAAAGGGGAAACTTTTTTTTTTTTAAATAATTCGAATTGCAACTTGCACAAGTTTGGACGGTTCATAAACAAAGAAAGAATATGATATGGGCAATACGAAAACGGGATCAAAATTCACAAGCTTCATGTGAATACATACCAAATTAAGTTAAACCATAAAAAAAAACTTAATTTTTATTGAACTGTTGCCCTTAAATAAAATAAGACTTGTGAAAAAAACGAGCTAATTCATGTCTAATGAAAGAAAAGAAGAATAATAACAAAGTATAATAAGATGAAAGTAAAAGAAATATCTAAAATTTGATGAGATAGATTCTACCTGAGTAAAGAGTGAATGAGAGGGGACGAAAAAACAAGTGACGAAGAAACATGAGAGTGGTGTCCGTATTCTTATAAGAGTTGGGTTCAAAGTGCAGCAGAACAACTCAACTGTGATCGTGATCATGCATGCCTTCACTACTTACATAACCATCAAGGGAATGAGATACCAGGTTTTGGAGGCTTACCTGGAAAATCAAACCATGAAGATAGCAAGAGTGGACTACTTTGAAGGCCTATGCCCTTCAAAAGCAGTGAACAAAAGCCTTGACTTTGATCTATATGGGCCTGGAAATAAGAATCTACAGGACTTCAAATGAATACTTTTATGCTAGGCCTGAAGCTCTAGGTGCTCCTCCTTCTAGTATTGTTTGCACAACAAGTGTGTTTATTCCATTGATGTTGCAATATGATGAAGGGGACTTGCCATGGAACAAAATAGAAGGTGCAATCCAAAATGGATTTTTGGTGAGATGGATAGCAAGTGTAGCAGAATGTCTCAAGTGTATGAACTCAGGTGGAGCCTGTGGCTATGATTGGAGTTCAAGTCAGGCAACATGTTATTGCAAAGATGAGTCTAATTATTCATATTTGGGTGATGGGCTCATCAAAGCTTGCGATTCTTCTGCTAATGATTCAGGTATGTAATATATATGATATTGGTATTTCCTACTAATAATTCTACCTGATGAGGAAGGAGAGAGACATGCAAAACAAATGATGACGAAAGATGAAACATGCAAAAGTGATGAGAGACATGTAAAAGTGATGAGGAAAGAATCTCCAAAGTTGTTGCTAAACAAAAATCATGCGACAAAGAGAAGCCTTTTTTTTGGGACAGTGCTACGGTGATGAAAGGAAAAATTTTCTTATATGCTGAACAAACGTGGAAAAATTTTGTGCTGAACACGTGTTGACTGGTTCCCTAAAGAACAATAATTCTGAATAAAAACAAAGCTGCAGTGTGTGACAGATAAAAGAGATTAATTAAATAAATATTATTTTGTGTTAATGATTATGATTAAAATTTTGGGTTTTTTTATTTTGAATTCAGTAATATTTTTTTTTGCAGTTGTATTATTTTTGTAAAACAAATGGATTGAGGAAGCTTGCTATACATACAAGTCTTTTTTTATTTACAAGTTTTACAAGTTGTTACACATTAGGATCTTTTAATGCGTTATTCAGTTTCCAAAGCGCTACACTCACAGTGGATTATGAACGACTCTTCTTCCTCTTCCTCTTCCTCTTCCTCTTCCTCTTCCTCTTCCTCTTCCTCTTCTTCACTCACCGTGGATTATGAACGACTTCTCTTCCTCTTCCTCTTCCTCTTCCTCTTCCTCCATGTATTTCTTCGTTATTCTCTTTGCCTTTTCATTAATTGTTTTACTTGCGTTTATTATTGGTATTTTTGTTTCCTTTTTTTTTTTATTTTCATGGTTTCTGAAATCAAGCTTTGAAATCGTTTTGAAGATAATGGAACGTCAGAAATACACCCAAACAATTACAGAAATACACCCAAACGATTATAGAAATACACCCAAACGATATTTCTTCGTTATTCTCTTTGCCTTTTCATTAGTTGTTTTACTTGCGTTTATTACTGGTATTCTTGCTTCTTTTTTTTCGATTTTCATGGTTTCTGAAATCAAGCTTTGAAATCATTCAAGTATTTAAAAATTTTTTTATTTTAATAAATAATAATATATACTATATCTACATTTATTTTAAGAATACATGTTAAGAATAAGACTGAACACGCTGACACGTGATGATATTTAGGTGTGTCCAGACGTGTCCGAAGAAAAATTTTTTATTTTTTATTAAAACACGATTGGACACAACAGAAACGCATGTCAGACGAATGTCGGTGAATGTTGTATCCGAAATATTCCGATACGCAAATACGACAATTCAATAAAGTGTCAGTATTTCATAGGTAATATAAAATAATTTTTCAGAAAAAAATTGAATGACTCTTGGAGATATAAACTAAACTATATGCCATATTTTCAACAACCTTTTAACAGATGTTATGGAGTGAAAAAATCATACCTACTACCAACATATATAAACTTCTTTCAAAGGCGGAAGAATTCTCTTCTCTTTTATCGATCTTCCCGATGAACACATTAACTTAAAACCTCATTAGGCCCCATTACTAATATCGTTTATACTTAATTGATTATGCGAGTTCGTATGACTTTTTTTTAGGACTTTATCATTTTTATTTTTTTAACTGTTGGTAGAAATTCAATCTAACGTGGAGAGAAACAACAAAGGATTAGAGGTGGTAATGCGACGGGTTAGGAAAGGGTTTTTGCTTTATCTGATTCTACTTCGTTCTATAATAACTCGCATCGTATTCGTCTCACTTTTACTCGTGAACAGTAAAAAGTTAAATCCTAACCTATTTTTACGGGTATTCGTCTTTCCTCCAATTTATTCATATAATTATTAAAATCCAACAAATAAAATCAAATTTTAAAATACACCCAAACGATTACAGAAATACACCCAAAGGACACCTTATGCATAATTCAGAACTCTTTCTCTTTCTCCTCCTCATCTTCTGCTGCTTCTTCTTCTTCAAAAACGATTTCAGAGTTTGATATCAAAAAATAATGGAAATCAAGAATAATGAAAAAAGAAAACAAAGAGAAAAGCACGTAAATGAAGAAGGAGAAAGAGAAGGCAAAAAACGAAAGAAAAGAAGGAGAAGAAGAGGAGGAAGAGGAAGAAGAATATGCAGCAAGAAGAAGAAGACGGTGCAGTGAAATTGTGCAGTAACGGTTGAAGAAGGAGAAAGAGAAAGTAAGAAACGAAAGAAAAGAAGAAGAAGAGGAAGAGGAAGAAGAACGTGCAGTAACAGTTCAAGCGCGTTAATATAATAACTTGTAAAGACTTATATAAAAAAATGCTTGTATGTGGAGAATTTCTCTTTTTTTTAACATAACGTGCTTTCCTTTTTTTTTGGGACATCTTTATTTTTCGGACATCTTTAATTTAAATATAAAAATAATATGCTTATTTTTTAATTTAAAGGCTTAGTTTATCAAAATTAAATAACATTGTTAATTTAAATTACATCCATTTAAATTTTAAGTTAATTTTTCTATAAATGTCAATTATTAAAGTTAGATTAATTAAAAATAAAAGCAAAAATAATTATTACCTATGATGCACGAATACTGATACGGATACGGGATACGACACGATATGATATGAAACACGCCAACACACGAATTTTAAAATCTTACATGAAGTACTTTTTAGATAAATCGTAATGATATTTTGATATTTTATTGATATTAAAATATAAATTAAATTTTTAATTATTTTTAATATCTTATTTTAATTATATCAAGTATATAAAATATTTTTTTGTTTTAATAAATAATAATATATACTATATCTAAATTTATTTTAAGAATATATGTTAAGAATAAGATTGGATATGCTGACACGTGATGATATTTAGGTGTATCCAGGCATGTCCGGAGAAGAATTTTTTATTTTTTATTAAGATACGATTAGATACAGTAGACACGCGTGTCGGTGAATGTCGTGTTCGAAATGTGTACGACACGCGAACACGGCAACTCAGCGAAGTGTCCATGTTCGTAATAAGAGAGTAATAGTAGGAGAAAATGTTGAGCAAACATAATTTTAACAAAAACATTATTAATAGTACATCAATTTTATTAAGTGTTAGTAAATAATTTGATTGTAGATA
>NC_029793.2:117078460-117131738 GCF_000816755.2 Arachis ipaensis
ATAAATTTAACCTAAACTCAATTCCGTTTCGCTTCACCTAAAAATTCGTCCCGTTAAAAATTCGTCCTGATGTAGGAGCGAGTAATTATCCGTCTCGAGCGGATAGAGATAGGATAAATACCCATATATTGAAATAGTGTTACCATCCGTATAAAGAACTCGTGATCTATTTCTTTCGATTTTTCCATTAAAAACGAACCAATCAGTATTAATTGAATCGAGCTAAGTTAGTTTCATGAGAAAAAAGTTTGATAATGAGAATTTTGCTGACCAAATAACCATATTATTTAAATCAAATAAAATTGCTGGACAGAGCGCCCTCCCTTTGTTTTTTGCCTAGAGGATTTTTTTTTTATGAAATAGATTAGACAACCTCTCTCTCTTTTTTTTTTTGATGATAAGACAACCTCTCTTTAGAAGCGATCTGTCGTAATTTTTGTTCTCCTCTAAGCAATTGATGGGTTTGTTAATTTGATTCCGTAGGCTAATAGTTAAGCTAGTTTCTCCAGCAATTGATGGGCTTCATGAATGAGAACACTACTTCTCAGAATTCCAAAAACCAAACAATGTATCTATCCAAAAAAGAAAAGGAATAGGAAACCGAATAGGCAAATACACCCCGTCTTTTTAAAAAATAGAAATTATTTAATTTTGTTTATCTTTAGACTTGTAAGGGTCCCGTCCAAAAACCAAAAAAGACTTGTAAGGATTACAAATTATTTTTCCCTATGAAACATCATTTTATTAAATAAAAATGATTAGAAATCTTATTTGAACTTTGAACTTTTGATCTCTCGCTGTGTAATTTGCAGCTATGCCCTCCTTGTCATTATGCTAAAATTATATCCTAATTTTATTTTATTTTTTGTCCACAAGTGTTTTTTCAAGCATTATGGATTTCATAAGGGGCATTGCTCTTCAAGCATTGAATTTTCCATATCGAATACTCAAATTCTAAACTATTAATTAATAGAAGAAACATTTTCCATATCTGTTGGTACTAATTCTATTAATTAATAACTAATTACATAATTGGCAATTTGGCATGATCAATAGGTCTTTCCCGTATGTTAGTAAAATAATTGCTATGCCTACCTATTATGGCAAGTCTTTATGCAGGCATTTCATTCTCAATATACTTACAACTTCAAAAGAAACGATTAATCTTAGCATACAAGCGATTAACACTTACAAATGTTACAAGTTCTGAAGACAACTAATTCCCTAAACACACTCCTAATGTTACGTACCTTTCATGCGCTATATAACAGAATATTAATTCAATCAAAATCAATTAACGCGCGAATATATAATTTCCAATTTTCAAATGATTTCATTTCCTTCTTCGTTCTCCTTCTTGCCAAATTTCTTCATTCTCCTTCTTACATTCTTCCTTTGCCTTTTCGATCATTCTTTTACCTGCGTTTATCACTGGTTTGTTCTTCGTCATTGACGTGAGTTTCTCTCTCTGTAACTCTAGCTTCATTTTTTTTTCGATTTTCTAGTTTTTGAAATCAAAGTTTGAACTCATTTTGAAGATAATGGATGATTCAACCTCAGATTGTCAGCTGAATCAGGGCGAAGTGGATTTTGAATTTGAATCGAATGAAGTTCCTAAGGTTTGATTTAGATTAAGCTAATTGCGATTACTCTGAATTTGATGCAGTTATTCGTCTATGATTGTCTAGTTGAATAATTCGTGAACATTGACTGTGAAATTAATGCGTGAACATAATCTGTGGATTGAATCTAATGTATTAGTTTTGATTAATTATCTGCAATTTATAGCAGACGCTTGGGTGTAGATCAGAACTTTTTGGGTATATTTTAGGAAAGTTTGGGTGTATTTACAGTTTATGGCTTTTCTTGTTATTTTAGTTGACTTGTTGTCGTTCGGGTGTAGATCAGGAGTCCTTGGGTGTATTTTACTTCAATTGTTATTTTTTTATGAGGTGCAGAAATTCTATAGTATTTTCTTGTTTTTGACATGGTGTATTCTGCAGCCTCTCTGTGTTGTTGATGACCAGTTTGTTCCCAAGGTTGGAATGACTTTTACCACCCTTGAAGATGCTGGAAAATTTTACAAGGACTATGCCAAGGCTACAGGTTTTTCTACAAGAGTTCGGAGCACAAATAAGAAGGGAAACGAGATTAAGAATCAATTAATTACATGTATCAGAGAGGAAAAATAGAAATCTAAAATATCTCCAATCGAGAAGACAAATCCCACAGCTAGTTTAAACTGTCCTGCAAGAATTTATATACACACATTGAAGGATGTTGGTGCTTGGATCATTTCAAAAGTTGTGCTGCATCATTCACACCCTTGCTGTCCAAGTAAAGCAGAGATGCTCAAACAGCACAGAGAACTAAGCATGTCCGTTCGTCGTACAATAGAGAATAACGAGGAGGCTGGTATCAGACCAAGCAAAACTTACCAATCATTTGTTGCGGCAGCCGGGGGTCACCGCGAGTTAAATTTTATTGAAAAAGATGTGAGGAATTACATCACGAGAGAAGTGCGGAATGTTTCTGAACAAGAAGATGCAAAGGAATTCAGGAAATATTTGTTAAGAATGAAAGAGAAGAATCAGAATTTCTTTTTTGAGCTCGAACTCGAGGACGATCAATTGATTAAGCTGGCTTTTTGGGCCGATGCAAGAAGTAGAGCTGCCTTTGAATATTTCAGAGATGTTATTTCATTTGACACCACCTACAATACCAACAGGTAATATGCTGTTCATGTTTATGATGCTAAATTAATTTGTTTTATGAATTTGCTGTAGAGGTGTATATTGGATGTTTTTGGGTGTATAAAATTATTTTTTGGGTGTACGTAATGATTTTTCATTCTGCACTATGGTAATTTGTTTCAGGTATAATTTGGTTTGTGGTTCTTTTGTATGTCGACATGAATCACCAAGGTCAGTCAACACTTCTTGGATGCTCTTTGATGAAAAACGAAGAAATTGAATCATTCAAATGGTTATTTTAATGTTGGCTTCGTTACATAGGAGGAAATGCTCCGAAAGGGATTCTCACCGATCAATGTGCATCAATGAAAAGGGCTATAGAGGCTTGTATGCCAACAACAATTTACCATTGGTATATTTGGCACATCATGAAGAAGATTCCAAGCAAATTAAACGAGTACAAGGGACATGCAGAAATTGAACAAGAAATGAGCCAAGTTGTTTGGAACTCTCATACCAAAGACTTATTTGATAGGAATTGGAATGATTTTTTGCTGAAGTATGGTCTTGTGGACAACAAGTGACTTTCAGGTAGTGTTGCTTAAAATCTACAGCAGAGGTGTAAATTGCATTTTTTGGGTGTATTATAGCTTTATTTGGGTGTATTATGCAGATCTTTACGAAGACCATCATATATGGGTTCCAATTTATCTGGATCACCACTTCTGGGCAGGGATGAGAAGCACACAAAGGAGCGAGAGTATGCATTCATTTTTTAACAAGTTCATTACACGGAATAACTCGCTTATTCAATTTGTCAAACAATACGATAATTGCCTCGGAAGCAGGGAGCAAGCAGAGAGAGAATCGGATGCTACAGATTTTCATACGATCATACCGTGTGCAACAAAATCCTCCATTGAAGCTCAGTTTCAACATGTGTACACTCACCAAAAGTTTAGGGAAGTTCAAGCACAATTCAGAGGAAAGGCAAATTGCATCACAAGATTAACGAACTCCGCTCTAGGCTATTCAGTATATGAAGTTGGAGAACAAGTTTGCAACTCAATATTCAACAAATTTGTGGTTACTTATGACTCAGTAGCAGCTGAGGTGAAATGCCAATGCTTATTATTCGAGTCATGAGGCATATTGTGCCATCACGCACAAAGCGTGTTAAGCTTTGAACGAGTAACCCAAGTGTCACCGAGATACATACCGGAACAATGGAGCAAGAAGGTAAAGAGGCGACACACACACATCAAGAGCAGCCACGGCGAGCCACTTTTGGAGCCAAGAAGCAAGAGGTTTGACGAATTGGTGTTTCGTTCGCAAAATATTTGTGAATTTGAATCAGAATTGGAGGAGCTGACTGCTATTCTGCACCGTGCGTACGATGAGGTCATGGTTGAGATGGAAGAACTGAAAGCCAAAAGGAAGGGGACATGTTCGTTATCTCATGAAGATGCCAACTTGGAATTCGTTAACGAGCTTCAAAGCCCTCCAAGGGTTCGAACAAGAGGATGTCCAAAAAATAGGCTAGGTTCAAAGTTGGACAAACAGATTGCAAATGCCTTAAAGAAGAAGAAAACAAAAGCTCTAAACGAGGTAAAAGTGATGTTCTTTAAACTTGTGGTGATTGATTTTAATTTTCTTGTTAATATTGTTGCTAATATATGAGTTTATTATATCTAGTTAAACCTCTTTGATGCTGCATCAGTGGTGCATCCAAATTCCAGCCAATATCAAGGATGTGTTATGAATTATCAGTTCAGGGAACCAACAGCAGGGGATAGTTTTTTGGGTGTATAGTTACAGAATATGGGTGTAAAGCTTAGTTTTTGGGTGTATTTCTGAATTTTCTTGTGTTTGACATTATATATATATATTAGAATCTGTTGTTTATGTTATAAATTATTGTTTGTTTTTTTATTATGGTTTAGGGTTTAGGGTTTTAGGGTTTTAGGGTTTAGGGTTTAAGTTTTAGGGTTTAGGATTTTAGGTTTAGGGGTTTAGGGGTTAGGTTTTAGGGGTTTAGGGATAAAGCATCAGGGGATAGAAGTCTGGTGTATATTTAACTTTCCTTGGGTGTAAAATGTGATCTTATGGGTGTAAAATTCGATGATTTGGGTGTATAGTAGGTTAGGTGGTTTAGAGTTTAGGGTTTAGGGTTTAGGGTTTTAGGGTTTTATGTTTAGGGGTTTAGGGTTTAGGTTTAGGGTTTAGGGTTTAGGTTGTTTAGGTTTTAGGGGTTTATGGATAAAGCATCAGGGGATAGAAGTCTGGTGTATATTTAACTTCCTTGGGTGTAAAATGTGATCTTATGGGTGTAAAATTCGATGATTTGGGTGTATAGTAGGTTGGGTGGTTTAAGGTTTAGGGTTTAGGGTTTAGGGTTTTAGGGTTTAGGGTTTATGGTTTATAGTTTTGGATTTAGGGTTTAGGGTTTTAGGGTTTATGGTTTTAGGGTTTTAGGGTTTAGGGTTTAGGGTTTTAGAGTTTAGGTTTTAGGGTTTAGGGTTTTAGGGTTTAGGGATAAAACATCAGGGGATAGATGTTTGGATGTATATTCAACTTTCTTTGGGTGTAAAATGTCAGGTTATGGGTGTATATTTGGTTTGATGTTTTCCTTCATATTATAGTACCTGTAATTCAGACATTTTGAATACAGCAGAGAGAGTTTAATTATGTAAATTTTTTTTACAATAAACTGGATTATAATTGGCAAATTTTTACAGCATGTGTTCAATTTCTTACAAGACTATATAACAGTTAGATTAATCAGTGTCAATATCATTAGAATCTATCTGACAATATGGACTCAATAACAATGAGGATGGCTTGGACAGTCTTATTGCATCACTTCCCCTAATGGCTTCAGCTTTGTCTTGATTCATTTTATTGAATAGAATCCGGGAAGCATATTCTACTCTATAGTGGTCCACCTCGTCCTGAAGTTTAAAAGAATTTTCTTTTTAATCAACTATGTTAATTTAGTAAGGTAATACAGAGTTATGTAGTTTTTAAACACAATTACCTGGGTCCAGTTGTCCCACTCATACTTTTCCCTTTTAACGTTTTCAGACTGAATTATCTCAAGCCACTTCATTACATAAATAGCACAGTCATATCTGAAAAACAAGAAATAAATTAGCAAATTACATCTAGGAAAGTTTAATTTTTAGATTAAAAGATTTATACCTTGTCTTTTGGCCTGAGATGTTAATGTATGGTGTATGAATTTCGTGATCCTTTTTCTTCAGAGGTGCCCCCCAGCATATACTCTCATTCTTGAAATTACATATCCCTTAAAACACAAAAAAAATTAGTAATATATGAATAAATTTAATAAAGGAATACACACAAAGGAGCACAAACCTACACCTTATATTGAACAGAAATACACCCAAATATTAAAATACAGAACACAGAACCAACTTACAGCGAATTTATTTATGTTCATTCTTTCATCGGCTGGACAAGTCTTGTGATATGGGTTGTACAAAATTTTTTTTCCTTGTATCAGCCACCCATAACCACCAATGGTTTGAATGGAAAACAGGTGCAAAAATCTGAAGTATGTCCACATTGAACAGTGTTTTAGTTTATTTGGCACATAAGTAAAGAATGGTAATAAGAAGTTTTAGAAACGAAAACTTACATAACGATGCAATGCTAATTTTTTAAGGTCCATGAAGGGTATAAACATTAGGTAGTCTTCCACCCTGAATGGCTTATTGGTTTTAGGCTGTAAGAATACCCCTTTTGGATGATTTCCAATGGCCATGTTTTGCAACAATTGTGAAACACCAAATGAATACAAAAAATACATCCAAATGAATACAGAAAATATACCCAAACAAATACAAAAAATACACCCAAACGAATACAGAAAATATACCCAAACGAATACAGAAGATACACCTAAGATTTGTTGAAGTACAATTTACCACAATATCAGGGGGGAGACAGTATATTTCTTCTTGAAACCTTTTATTGTTTTGCTAGTTAAGGATGAGGCACATGGAAGAGACAATCTAGAAATAAAAGCCCAAATCAATTTTACATAAATCAATATTGCAGTTACTTTTCATGATAAAATCATTAATGTTATTCTAATATTACCTCAGCTTCTATATGTGTATCAGCTTTGAGAGATGCGAAGTGGATTTTTGACAAAATGTATCGATCTTGGGCATTGAGTGTGCACACGGCGTCATACTCATTAGTACGTCCATCTGCGTATGTTTTCACATGTGTGGCCCAGATGTAGCATTTCTCTTTCATTTAAGCACTCATTTCATTTATCCTCGCAGGAGTTTCAAATTTTTCAAAATTTTCTTCACCACTTTGCTTATGAATAGGTGGAGTTTTACCTTCTGTTTTTACCCCACTGCCTGCAATTTTTTCCACCAGCTCCCCTAAATGTTCTATTAGTTTTGGCGTTTCAGGATTTTTTTCCCTCTGCCCCTCTTGCGTTGCTGCACCCTCTTACGTTGCTGTTTCTTCTTGTCTTGAATCAGTCAAGCCGAGGCTGAATGATGGCATCGGACCTTCTTTAGGAATGTACGATGCTGTCCGTGCCATCATCATAAGTACAGCAGCATCTTCTGGGGCTGGATTACTGCGTGATGAGATATAACGTACTATAAGAATAAGAATAGATGAATGATATTGAAAACAAAATTTTACTCTGCTGAACTTACACTTTAGATGGAGCTGGTGGAAGTGGGGGTGTGCTTTCTTCAGTTTTTG
Organism: Arachis ipaensis; assembly: GCF_000816755.2. Lineage (NCBI taxonomy): Eukaryota > Viridiplantae > Streptophyta > Magnoliopsida > Fabales > Fabaceae > Arachis > Arachis ipaensis. The sequence continues at coordinate 117,085,909 of NC_029793.2, forward strand.
GCGGTGGTTCTGGAGTGCTGCAGTATTACAGATCAATTGTGAGGATATACACCCCAACAATGACAATATACACCCAAACAATAAACAAATACATCCCAAGATTATTCCTTACCTTTTTGTAGTTTCTTCATTAATTTTTTCACTTGGAGACTTTGCAGGGGTTGGTTCAATTTCTGGCACAGGGGTTGGTTCAATTTCTGGCATAGTGGTTGTTTGGGACAGTGGTAGATAAACTTGAATCGAAACTCTAAACAAGAAGAAAAATAAAAGGTTAACAAAGCCCGCGAAAATAAAATGGTTATAAGGTTGAAATTTTCTTGAAAAACTCACATTGAAAGCGCTTCGGTTTTTGACTATGTCTCTACCCGCACAACCATCATGTTCTCTTCAGCTGGCTCATTGGCTGACTCTTCAACTATATTCAACCTAAAATACACCCAAAGAAAGTCAAAAATACACCCGAAGTAATCAAAAGAAACACGGGCTTTATTTTTTTGAGAACTTACGTAGCTGCAGTTTTTGCTTTTTTTTCCTGCCTTTTTTTTCTCGAATAAAACATTAAAGGACTTTTTTTTCTAAAAAAAATATATACAGAATTAGAAGCAGAAGGTAATAAAAGATAAAAGCAACCGGTATTAGAAAGAAAAAGTACATGCTCTCTGCCGGTTTGTTTATGCTGCTTTGATCCGTGTGTCCTTGAGACAAAGGATCATCACTTCCTAAGTTTACGTCTGGTATTCTAAAGATGGAATAGATATCATTCAGTAAAAATACCATACGGTTAAATCAGGATAACAAGATTTTATTAAATAAAAGTTCTTACGTCTTAGATGAGTCATAGTGACCTTCTTTCGATCGCATGTCAGCTCCCTTCTCCCTAGGAAACCAGAAACAATTATTAGCAATGAAAACACCTTAAAATAGGTAATATACACCCCAAACATTACAAACCCCTGTGCAACATATTTTTCATTGTTTTTCTTCTTTTTAGATTCCCTCAATAATTCTTCTAATTCTTCAGTTCCAATTTCAGATCTGACAGTATATGCATAAAACAACATGTTAACAAATATAATTTTGAACATAAATGGTAGTATAGCTTTACAAAGTATCCTACCCATGATAGGATTGAGTTTGTTCAGGAGATGAATCCTCAACAATGAGTTTGCTCTTTTTCTTTGTTTTTTGTTTTTCTACTGGTGATGACTCTTCGCTTCTGAAGGTTAATAAAAAACGCACTGTTAATACAAGAAATTTTGAGAATAAATAGAAAAGAAAGCGATGAGAATTTCAGAACATTACTCATCATTCGATTTAGTTTCTGAATCAGAATCTTCCTGATTCTTCTTCCTATTTTTTGGATTCAATTCTGGAAGGCAAACAATCATTATTAACAAAAGACTAAAGTGACAAAATACACCCTAAAAGTGACAAAATACACCCAAGTATGTTACTTACTTTTTGGCTGTTCGGGTGGGTTGTTTCCTTTTTGGTCCCTTTGAGTCTTCTTCAGTCTCAGAGTCAGAGGAAGAATAGACTTCAGTTTCAGATGTTTCAGTCTCTGATGATGATGAACTTGCTTTCCTTTTTTTGTTTTTTTGTTTTTTTCTTTCTTATCTTTTTTCTTCATTTGTTTTAATTTCTCCTTTGTTTCGGCCATCTTTACAATTCCCTGAAATAGTAGAAATGTTAGTTAACAGTATTCATGTAAATAAAATACACCAAAGGTATTCTTTTTACTTACCATATGTTCATCCATTTCTGCTCTCATTCTTTCAACCAACTGCACTCTAGTCTAGTTGGTAATCCAGGGTTGTGGAGGTCTTTCTTCTCCTTTCTTGTCTTTATTTTTTGATAGATGGAAGTAGACTATCATCAGGGCAAACAGGCAGCCGTCAATTGCCTTTTTCTTTTTTAGATTATAATCTGTTATGCCCTTGATGATGAAATTCAGAACATGTGCTCCCCAGTTTCCCTATTTTATTATGTCCATCTTGAAAATTGGTGCCAGGTGCACAGTGGAGATTTTGTTTATTGTGGTTGGTAACAGGAACACCATCTGTATATAGAGGATGAAAATCCTCTTGAACATGAGGCGATCCTGTTCATTTTCAACAGCAATAGTCATCATCTCATCTGTCAGATTTTTTAGAGTCTTCCCCTGGAATCTTCTAAAAATCTGTTTGTTTTCTTCAGAAAGTTCCTTATAACTGACTTTTTGAGAAAATATATCTCCTACAAAAAGGAAAACAACATAGTATGAAAATCACTTGAAATACACCCAAATATCACTTGAAATACACCCCAATATAGCTCATATACACCTATGTCTGTAATGAGTTACCTGACGCGTTGAGGCCAAGCGTAGCCCCTATTGTGCTTGGTCTTACTCTAAACAAACCATAGCCGGTTTCGAGTGTGTTTTTCCCTAATTTAAAGGAGTTAGCCAACTCCTTTAATAATTTGTGATGCACCCTTAGCGGTGGGATGTGCATCATGCCACCAAACCCCAAATCCCTAACAATTTCTTTCTTCTCCTCGCTCATATTTCCGAATTTCTCACTCATCAAATGGGTTGCACACTTCAGGTCTTTGGTTTGCTGTAAACAAAGCAAAATTAGAGTCAGATATATTTCTATTATGAAAAACTGATTTGATCTAAGACATATATTTGTACTTACATTTTTTCCAACTTGGTTTTTGCTTGCCATTTTTACTGCAATGAAAAAGAGATGCTATCAATATATAAAAAATACACCCATATATCAGTCAGATACACCCATAGATCAGCCACATACACCCAAACCATTGCAACAGTTGATTATTTTACTTAGATCAGTTCAAAATGATGTTCAATTCACTCAAACATGCATAAATATACAAGGTCAAGCAGTATACACCCAAGGACAAGCAATATTAGAATAGTTGCAACAGTTGATTATATTACATTATATGAGTTCAGAAATATACACCTAACAAATTACGCCATATACACCCAACAATTGGCCATATACATCCAACAAATTAAGCCATATACACTAACGGGCGGAGAATTGCCGATTAAGAATTGATAGTGAGAATAGCGTTGCAAGTACAGTTCTTAACCGATGAAAATTCTGCTTATCAATTTAGAAAGAGTTGTCACAATTTAAGAATAAAATACTGGGAGTAGAATTCCCAGGTCGTCTCCCAACGAGTTGACAAATGAGTGCTATTTTATTGGTCAGGAATTTTTTCGAGAAATTTTAGAGTTGGGGAACAGAAAAATAAATGATTATAAATTAAAGCAATGAAAATTAACAAGAGAATTTATATAATTAAAATAAAAGCCTTGACCAGGAGAAGATTAATTGGAAGTTCTATCCTTGTTGGGTTTTCTCAAGTGTAATAGTAAGAGGTTGTTGTTTTTACTTAGTTAACCTTTACCGAATAAAGGAAAGTCAAGTAATTGAGCCAACTCTGATTCACAAGTCCTAATCTTCTCTTATGGAAGGGTTAGCGTTAGTAACTAGAGAATTGACCAACAACTTCCAATTAAAATCAACATTTGAGTATTCCAACTCAAGGGTCTCCTATTAATCAACTCCCAAGTCAAGTTAGGAGTCTACTCCATTGACATGAATACCATTTTTATAGACATATAAAGGGAATAAAAAGAAGACATGGTAATTCGAATAAAGTAATAACAGAAAATTTATTAAAGATAAAAATAATTCTTTGTATTAATAAATTTCAAAACAATTGATATCCATATGTAACATCTGAACAGGGTCAATGGGTGATTAAAATAGTAAGGGAATAAGAAAACAAACTAGAATGATGGAAACTTCAACGGAGGTAGTAACTCTTCTCAATATTCAAATCAAAAGCATAAAATCCTAAAAACTATGAATATGAAGAACCCTAGAGGAAGTAGTATTTTCTCTCTCAGATTCCAAACTAAAAACTCAAAACTGTGTAAAAGTGAATATGTGTTGAGTCTCTGCTTGTCTCCTGGCTCTAGTATGTGTTTCTGGGCCGAAAACTGGGTCCAAACTCAGCCCAAAATCGCCCTAGTGTCTTCTGCGATTTCTAAACATGGCGCACGTCACGCGTACGCATAGGTCACACGTACGCGTCAGGTATGTGCACGCGTCGCTATGTAATTCGCTTGTCACGTGTACGCGTCATGTACGCGTATGCGTCGTAGTGAAAATCTCCAAATCACGCGCACGCGTGAACCATGCGTGCGCATCGATCCTCATTGGTCATCTCCTTTATTTCTTGTGTTCCTTCCATTTTCGCAAGCTTCTTCTCCATCCTCTAAGCCATTCTTGCCCTATATAGCCTGAAAACACTTAACACACAGATCATGGCATTGAATGGTATAAAGGGAAATTAAAAATACACAATTTAAAAGCTTAGGAAGCAAGTTTTCAATCCTAACATAAAATTAGGAAGGAAAATATAAAACATGCAAAATGTATGCATAAGTGTGCAAAAGACTTGATAAAAACCACTCAATTTAGCACAAGATAAACTATAAAATAGTGGTTTATCAATCTCCCCACACTTAAACATTAGCATGTCCTCATGCTAAGCTCAAGGGGACAAAAGAAATGAATGGGGGAAAGCAAGACTCATGAGATGCAACCTATGTATGTGAATGCAACTATATGCTAAGATGTTTCTATCTACTTGGCTAAAAGTAAACAAGTTCTTCAAGACAAATATAAATCAGATTTTACTAATTCAAATCACACAATAAAAGGCAAGCAACTTGTAAGAAGATGGCTCATGAAAGCAGGGAACATAGAATCAAGCATTGAACCTTCACTGGAAGTGTATATGCACTTTAATCTCTCAGGTGTCTAGGGTAAATCACTCTACTCTTCTCTAGTCATGTTTTCTAAAACTTTGTTCTTCGTCTAACCAATCAACAAATATTTAGTGTACAAATGCAAACATCATGAGGTCTTTTCAAGGTTGTAAGTGAGGATATATGTATGGCCAAGTGAGCTATAATATGCATCTTTGACTAACCTAAGTTCTCACCTAATATACACACACTCCATATATATAAAATTATTCCTAGCTACCCATAATCTTACTTTTGTATATTTCACATACTCATATATCAATTTTTTTTAATTTCACCACATATGCATTGATCTTTTATTAAACTTAACGTTGGGGTAATTTTGTCCCCTATTTATTTATTTATTTATTTATTTATTTTGTACAATTTTTTTTATCTTTTTATCTTTTTATTTTTTATTTTTTATGAACATGAAAGCAAACATAACATATCAATGCATGTGGTTTTTCTGGTCTCACATGAATATGCACCCTAATTCCCAATATTTTACACAACACATTTTCATCAACCTAAGTTCCCACAATTTCCCACACTTAGTTGACACACAATCTATATCTTAAGCTAACCAAAGATTCAAATGGGATAATTAATTGTTTTTCGCTTAAGGCTAATGATGTGGTAATATAAAGAATAAATAGGGATTAAAAGGCTCAAAGTGGCAAACAAGGGTAATTGAAATGGTAGGCTATTTGGGATAAGTGAGCTAATAACAATTAATGGCCTCAATCATATGTATGCATGCAAATATACTAAACAATGGACATATAGAATGGAACAAACCATAGATTGCAATCATAGAGAATAAACACACAAGAATAAAAGTTATGGTTAAATAATGTAACCATATAATTAAGCTCAAAATCTCACAGGTTGTGTGTTCTTAGCCATAATTCATGTTCCAAATTACAATCTTCAACCAAGTTTAACACAAATTTTCAATTTAAATTAGTGAAATACTATAAAATAGGGTCTTGAAAAGAAACTCATTACTATAACCAAGCAAAACATACATGCAAACAATTATTATCATGCAATCTATCCTATCTAACAAAAGAAATCTAAAATATTGGTGTTAAGAGAGAGAGAGATTACCTCCGGAAGTCAAGGACTGACCTTCCCACACTTAAGTCTTGGCACGGTCCTCCGTGCCATTAGTAAGGAGCAAAGTAGGGTTGGAAGCATCGCCTCCACTGTCTGGCTCGTCATGGCTCCCTGTGCTACTAGGTGAAGGGGAATCCAGTGTGTCCTTTTGTTTCGGAGGTGGGTGGGTACCAACAATGAGCTCCTTCAGATAGTTGTATCGGCAGTTGTTGCGGCGCTCCAATTGCTCCATCCGCCGGTCTTGCTGGTCGAACCTCTCAAGGATCTGAAGGAACATTTGATGGGTGGATGGTGCTTGTGGCGTGGATGATGGTGGAGTAGAAGATGGAGGAGTGTCCAAGGATGGGCCTGGAGGTCGGCTTGCAGAGGAAACTGGGGATCTGATGTACTTGCCATTCGGGACATACTGATCGGCTCTTGGGATCATGGTCTTAGTATCCCCAGCCCTATAGAAAACACCTGCTGCAAAGACTAAATCTGAAACTAATGCGGGGAAAGGCAGGTTACCCGCTATCTGCACGTGTCCCATGGCTTGCCGGATGTGTCGGGGCAGGTTGAGAGGTTGCTCTGTCAGGATGCAACAGATGAGAACAGCCATGTCCGCTGTGAAGGTGGACTCATGAGTGCTCGAAAAGATATAGTGAGACATAATCTATGCCCACACGTGAGCCTCTAAGGTAAGTGATTGGGCGGAGATGCTCTTGGATTTTGACCGGTGCTGCCCGATTGGGCTATAACTCCAAGGACGCTGGTCCAGTCGAACTGATACATCTGGCGCTTAAGAGAGGCCTCTTGATATGCATCCAGCCCCTTTGGGCTAGGTGAAAGATCCAGTGCTCTCTGTATGGCACTAAACGTCGGGATTTTTGCCGGTAAAGAATTTTATAAAAACAGTCGCGTTGTAGATATAGTCTCTAAACCAACAGAAATCCCTTTGTACAAACGTTTTGGTTGTCACAAGTAACAAACCCCTAAATAAATTGATAACTGAAGTATTCAAACCTCGGGTCGTCTTCTCAAGGAACTGCAGGGAAGTATGTTCTTATTATTGGTTATGGAGGTTGTAAATTGGAGTTTTGAGAATGAGGAGCGAATGGTTTAATTAGCAATTAAAGTAAATGAAGAACAAGTAATTTAAATGGCAAGTAAAATAAATAGATGACTGTAAATAAACTTTTGGCAAGGTATGAGAAATTAGAGGTCTTATCCTAGCTATCCTTATCAATGATGATGAAAATTGAATCTTAATTCCACTTTGTTAACCTTTACTAAAGCAAAGGAAGGTCAAGGGATTAATTGGTTTGATCTTCGGATCCTATTTATTTCCTAAGAAAAGATTGGGATTATTGAAGTTTAATTTAATTAACAAAGATAACAATTATTAATCATGTTTGAGTTTGATAACTCCTGAGTTACTGATTTCTTAACCAAGACCAAAAGGAGAAAAGTAAATCTACTGGAATAAAAATGTCTTCAAATGGGAATAACAACAATGTAAATAAAAGAAAGCAATATTAAACTGAAATACCTCAAATAACATTAATTCAAAGAGTAATCTGTAACATAGAAGAATTCATAAATAAAATTGAGAAAATAATAAAAAGGAATATTGAACCTGATAAAGAGATAATCCTGAAAGCGCATAAAATCCTAAATCTAAATCCTAATCCTAAAGAGAGAGGAGAGAATCTCCCCCTCAAAACTAAATCTAAATCATGAAAACTAACTAAAGTGGAGACTCTCCTTGAATGGATGCATTCTCCCACTTCATAACCTCTGGTCTATGCCTTCTGGACTTGGATTTGGGCCAAAAAGGGCTTCAGAATTTGCTATGAGCGTTTTCTGCAATTTCTAGTGCGTGGCCTCTGTCACGCATCCGCGTGGGTCACGCGGTCGCGTCATTCGGAGTTTTCCTTGTCACGCGGTCGCGTCAGTCATGCGACCGCGTCATATGTGTTTCACTCGAGACGCGTGGTCGCGTCAGTCATGCGGCTGCGTCAATGCCTTTTCGCACTGGCATGCGGCCGCGTCGCCCATGCGATCGCGTGGATGCCAGTTTCTTCAAAAACTCCGTTTGGTGCTTTCCTTCCATTTTTGTATGTTTCCTTTCCATCCTTTAAGTCATTCCTGCCTTAGAAGATCTGAAACTACTCAACACACTAATCACGGCATCGAATGGAGATAAAGGGTAATCAAAATAATTATTTTTAAGCATAGGAAACATGTTTTTCACATACATCACATAATAAGAAAGGGAATATAAAACCATGCAATTAATATGAATAAGTGGGTGAAGGATTGAATAAATCACTCAGATTAAGCACAAAATATATCATAAAATATGGGTTTATCAACCTCCCCCCACTTAAACAATAGCATATCCTCATGCTAAGTCCAAGAGTAATGTTAGGTTAAAGTGGTGGAATGTCATGCAATGCAATCTAATCTAAATGCAACTACCTAGATGCATCATGCAATTCTAAATTTTTATTCACTTGTATATAAAGCTTGCATGTAGTTGAATTAATTCACATTCTCAAGGAATCATATATATATATATATATATAGCCAAACCTTAGATAGTTGATAAAGTGCCTTTACAATTGAAATGGGAGAGAAAAACATTTTATAAACTTGCAAGACAATTAATGATTTCAGAAGAGATATATGTTAATGAGCTATTGAACCCTCACTGGATTTTATGTTTACTCTCTAGTCACTCAGTGTTTATTGGGTTAATCACTCTATTCTTCTTTTTATTCTTACTTTCTATAACCTTGTTCTTCATCTAACCAATCAACAATTATAGAATATAGACATACCAAAAATCATGAGGTCTTTAGTTAAGGTTGTAATGGAGCCAAGGTAAAGGTAAAGGTATATGTATAAGGCTAAGTGAGCTAATTAAGTGAATCCTTGATTAGTCCAAGATCTCACCTAACATACATACTTTGTAAAGCAAAACTTCTCTACCTATTTTCCTATATTTTCCCACTTTTGATGTTACATGCTCATGTTTCAATGTTTATTATTTTTTTATCCCATGTGCATTGCTTTATCTCACATTTGGGGAATTCTTTTGTGTCTCCTTTATTCAACTACTGAAAAATGACACATTTTTTTTAATGCACATGGTAATTCAAATATTTTTATTTCACATGAGCTTGCTTCCCAAAACTTTTATTTTGAATTATTTTATTCTTTTCAACTTTTCTACCTTTTGTTTTTATCATCCATGTTCCCAATAGGTTTCCCACACTCAAACAATTATACAATTTCTATCTTAAGCTAACCAAGGATCCAACTTTGGATTTTTATTTTGTTTTTCTGCTTAAGGCTAGTATTGTGGCTTATAGAATAAGAGGGGATGTAAAGGCTCAAGGGGGCTAACAAGGGAGATGTAAAAGGTAGGCTATTTTGGGATAAGTGAGCTAAAATCAAATAATGGCCTCAATCACTCTCTTGGTATGTATTTCTATTTTATAATTGGACATATAGATTAAAACAAAATAAAGAACACCAGAATAAATAAGAAGGGTGGAACACACAGGAATAAAATTTTATGGTTTGAATGTAACCATACAATTAAGCTCAAAACTCACAGGCTGTGTATTTTCTAGCTCAAAAATCATATATCAGTTATGTATGTCATGCAAGTAAAATTAAAAGTTCCCATTATTCTCAATGTAAAAATTAAGGTGGCTTTAAAGTTCTAGTGTTCCTCCTTGATGAAATGTTGTTAACTAACTAACATGTAATGCTATATACACAAGGTGTGTGGATTGTTTCTATTATGTTCAAGTTCCTAGTTTACTTCCTTTTTATATTTTCAATTTAAACTATGCTATCTTATGCTAAAAAGGGTAAACTATACTAAGTAATCCACAATTTCTATAACTAATAAGTTAGAATTACAACTAAACTAAATGGCTAAAATATGAACTGAAAATGCAAAATGCAGAAATAGAGTAAAAATACATAAAAATAGCAATGTATAAGTACTGGGAGAATAAAAATAAAAGTAAAGAGAAAAATACAGAAAAATAGCAAAATAAAATGAAAGAGTCTGTAGTGGTTCACCAAAAAAAATACTCCAGAGATGGCGACCTCCCCACACTTAAAATGAAGCATCGTCCCTGATGCTCACTCAAGCAGGGTGTGAAGGGGTGTCATCACTGGAAGGACGGGTAGCTGGAGTCTCTGTGGTGGTGGTCTGAGGATCTGCCTGCTGCAGAGGAAGTGCTGACTGGATAGGGATCTCGGGGTCTACAGCCTGAATCTGAGGCGGAGCCTCCTGATGTGATGTGGCCTGCTCTGTGCTTGCCTGTGCAGCCTCGCTCTGTGGATGGGTCTCTGCCTCGTGATCATCCGCCTGCTCCTCAGATGCCTCGGATGGTATGTTAGGCTCGGAGGGGAATCGCCAGATCGTATCATCAGTTTCAGGTGCTCATAGCGTCGCTTGTTGCGACGCTCCATCTGGTCAAGCCGTCGAAATAGGCGGTGCACTAGATGATAGACGGGCTCTGGGGCAGGTGGAGGTGCAGTGGTGATGGCAGGGGTAGCTGTAGAGGAAGAGGGGCTGGCAGATGGTGTGGCTGTCTCAGTAGTAGCAGTGAGGAAAGGAGGTCTGTAGCCCAAAGCCAGAAAGTTCCTGCTGTGAGGGATAATCTTCTTGCATTCTGTAGCAGGTGGCTTTTCATCAGCATCCTCCCAAGGCACGTCAGCTCGACGGCCTAACTGTGTAATCAGATAAGGAAAGGGAAGAGTGCCTCGGACGTGGACCCTGGCCATATAGTATCGGATAAAGCGTGGCAGGTACAGGTCCTTACCCTCTATCACACACCATAGGAGGGTGATCATAGCGGCTGGTATCTCAGTCTCGTGAGTACTCGGCATAATGAAGTTGCTAAGTAACTGATGCCATAGCCGAGCCTCATCATTCAAGTAAATTTGCTTGATTCCCTTTGGCATGGTAGTGTTCTGACCCATAATCCAAGGAACGGTCGGGTCAAGGGCTATCCTGGCCTTGACTGCATCCCAATCAAACTTCATGAAGCGCATATCTTCCTCAGCTTTTTGATAACCATCCAGCTGATCAGATTTAGGCAGAAGCTTCAGAACATCTTCAATGGCCTCTTCAGTGACCAGAATTTGCTTCCCCCTAAGGTTCACTGCATCTAGGGAAGTCTTGAAGTAATTGCAGTAGAATTCCCTTACCCAAGATGCATTGACCTCAGTCAGGTTTCTTTCCAGGAAGAACCAGCCTCTTTGTTTGATCTAATCAGAGGTGTATTGCTGGAGTTCTTCTGGGATCTTCAGAGTCCTCTCCAGGTACAGGTTCCTGGAGGTTGCAAACACAGGATACTTCAGCTCACAGTATCGGTTTGCAAACTTTACTGGATCAGTAGCAGGGAGTAGCTGGTCGGCCTTCTCCTGCGGGGTAAAGTTTTTCTCCCGCCTGGAGTCATCGTGCATGATATCCATGATGGACATAGCAGATTCTCCTCTTTTACGTTTGCCAGTAGTAGCCTTTGCTTTTCCTTTTCTTTGGCTGGAAGACATCCTGAAAGACAGAAAACCAGGATATAATAAAAACAGAAAAATAAATAGGCAAATAGTCAAAAGAAACACAAAGTGGCAAAGGAGCAATAGGATAAGGAGATTGAGTTAAGCAAAATTGCATTAAGGATTGTACAAGAGTTAGAATACTGAGAAGAAAAATGTCACAATCCAAAATATACTTCAGATCAAGTTAATTAGAAAAAGTATCATCATGCCTTGGTTAGAATGTTAAAAGAAAGTGAAAAACCAGAAAAAAATGTTTTGAAAGGTTAGGTTTGGTTAGAAACGAAAAATAGTTTAGGAAGTTAAAATTAGTGAGTTAGTAAAAAGTGGGTAAAGTAAGTGGCATAATGATCATATTCCTAGTAACAGGCATTCACAAATAGAAGCTATAGGTAACTCATATCCAAACATGGAAATTAAGTTGATGATGATTCAGATAGATATAGAAATAGCAAAAATTGGAATCTAAACATCAAAAATGCGGATTATGAACCAGGAAATCAAAGAGAATGAGAAAGCTTTCCCTGGCATTCATGAATTGGTTTGGTTAAATCTAAGGAAAGCACAGTTGAAAATGCCAAAACCAAGACATGAATGAAAATATTTTACAGAAATTTGGGCAGCATTCCGGCTAAAATTGGATTGTCCCGGAAAATAAGCAGCAACAGAATAGTTCATATGAATCAAAAGAAAATCTGCAATTAAATAGTATGAATAAGAAAGAGCAGAGCAGCATGAACTTGAAGAGCAGCATATGAACATTACTAACTTTATAGCAACAGCAGAATTGCAAATTGATAAAACAAGAAACACGAACAGCGCAATTAAATAGGTCTAAATCCACTAACCACATCCTAGGCTACCTAACAACCTAAAATACACTACACCATGCATATCTAACTAGCCTAATTATGAACATAAACAGAAAAATATGAATTAACTACGAATGGATAGAAGGGTGGCGTTCGTTGGAACCTGGTAGGCGAATTAAAGAGAGTGGGGCAGAGAGGTGGCTGGGGGATGGTGGCGGTGGCGTTTGGCGCGGCAGAGGGGGTGTGATGGTGGCTGGGTGGTGGTGCTTGGTTGGAGAAGAAGAAAGGAAGAAGAAGGGTTGGGGGGGCGAATGGTAGGGTTCGCGTGACTGGAGGGGTTATAAATTTGAATCCACGTGATCGCGTGGGGCACGCGGTCGTGTGGCTGGGCTGAAATGGTGGTTGACGCGATCGCCTGAGTGGCGCGATCGCATGTAATAGCTAAAGAGTGAATGACGCGATCGCCTGAGGCATGCGATCGCATCGCTGGAAATTATGCTAAACGCACGAATCCAGCGTCGTTTCAGCGCAACTCTCTATCTCCTTTTGGGATGTTGTGTAATCCATGCGACGCGATCGCGTCAGGGACGCGACCGCGTGGGAGTTTTGTGCAAAACGCACAATGGCCGCACGATTCCAGCCTAACTTTCTGGACGTTGGATCTTTACGCCGATCTCCAGATCACGCGGCCGCGTGAATGACGCGGTCGCGTGGAAAGTGTTTTTCGCAACTTGACGTGATCGCATGAATGATGCGGTCGCGTCGCACACCCTTTTTTTTTTATGCAGGTATGCAATTAAGCAGTATGCAGAATGTAATGATTAATATGAATGCGATGCAAAACTCCAGGTTCAATATAATAAAATGAATAAAACTTGAAAACAAATAAAACTAAATTGAAAAAGGAACGATCATACCATGGTGGGTTGTCTCCCACCTGGTACTTTTAGTTAAAGTCCTTAAGTTGGACATTGGATGAGCTTCTTGTTATGGTGGCTTATGCTTGAATTCATCCATAAATCTCCACCAATGCTTGGAATGCCAATAGCCTCCGGGGTCCCAAACTAGGTATGTAAAGCTTCTGAGCAGCTTCAAATAGATTGTCAGGCTCCCGGGGTGACGAATGTCAGTATAGATTCCAGGATCCCAAACTTTGCTTTTAAATCCACCTTCGTCTTGATCTATACTTTTCCATCTGGGCGGTTTAGAAATTATATTCTCACCAGGATAACCAAACGTTTTCCGAGATCCATCCGATTGATCATGATGCCAATCCGTGCACTTCGAGTTGAAGCGTGCAACCTTATTAAACCTTATTCACCAGCTCTGAGTACGAGCCATTTTCCGCTTACTCTTAAAGCCGCAGAGAGCTCTAAGCTGGCCATCTGTTTCAAGCAAACCATATTCAAGTGGAAAAACACAGTTAAAGGTTAAGGATTGTACCCACTTGAAACTTGTATTGGGTGGTAATGGCCTTGGAGAGGTGGTTCCAGTGGTTCTGTGAGTTCTACTCCCTTGTGCTATTCTGTGAATTTCTCCACTTCTTTGCAAGATTCTTCAAATGTATCTATGTCTTGATCAAAGCCATCTATGTCTTCCTCATCACTTAAGTCATAGACTGGAGGTTGAGAGAAATCTACCTCCGCATCATCTTCGTATTCACTTGGGGAAGATTCTTCGATCTCAGAGAATTCACTCGCGGATGCAAGTTCATTACGTGGGGGTTGGGCACTGTCCTCCTTAGCATCGATTGTAACGTCCTTGACAGAATTTTCCATAACTCTGGATTCCCATGGAAGTTCAGCGTCTCCTAAGTCTTCAACCAACTCTTCTTCTTTAATAATGACAGCTTCCTCTACTTGTTCCAGGACGAAGCCATGCTTTGTCTTGTCCACTGGAGTTTCTAGTATCTCCTTCATGCTACGCTCTTCGTTAGATTGTCCACATGGGGCTCTGGGAAGCCCTTGAATGTTCAAACGTCTAGAAGATAATTGACTTATTGCTTGCTCTAGTTGATGAAGGGTTGCTTGAAGTGGATCTACTATTTCCTTGAGGCGAACTTCTGATTCTCGGGGTGATAGATTTGGATATGGTACATGGGGAAGTGGTGATGTTTGGGAGTAATTGGACTGGAATCGGGATAGATGAGGATCATACGGTAGTGAATGGTGAAAAGGAGCTTGTGAGTGTGGTGGTTCAAGGTTGTGTTGAGAGGATGGCCTATAAGCATAGGGTGGGGCTTGTTGGTAACTACAAGGTTGTCCACCATGTCTATTTGCTTGGTATGCATTGTAGAATGGTCTTTGTCCATGACATCTTGGAGGGTGTTGTTGCCTAAAGGGTTGATCAGATCCTCTTGGCTCCATCCATCTTTGATTGCTCTGACCTTGATGCATGTTCCTATTATAACTTTCATTCCTTTCAACAATATTAGAACCAAACTCAAAGCGAGAGGGGTGACATAGTAGCTAATGGGAATAAAAAGGGAAAATAAAGCAAATAAACAAGTAAAAGAAAAATATTTACAATGACCAATAATAAGGCACACAATTGTAGATCCCTGGCAACGGCGCCATTTTGAACGTCGGGATTTTTGCCAGTAAAGAATTTTATAAAAACAGTCGCGTTGTAGATATAGTCTCTAAACCAACAGAAATCCTTCGTACAAACGTTTTGGTTGTCACAAGTAACAAACCCCTAAATAAATTGATAACCGAAGTATTCAAACCTCGGGTCGTCTTCTCAAGAAACTGCAGGGAAGTATGTTCTTATTATTGGTTATGGAGGTTGTAAATTGGGGTTTTGAGAATGAGGAGCGAATGGTTTAATTAGCAATTAAAGTAAATGAAGAACAAGTAATTTAAACGACAAGTAAAATAAATAGATGACTGTAAATAAACTTTTGGCAAAGTATGAGAAATTAGAGGTCCTATCCTAGCTATCCTTATCAATGATGATGAAAATTGAATCTTAATTCCACTTTGTTAACCTTTACTAAAGCAAAGGAAGGTCAAGGGATTAATTGGTTTGATCTTCGGATCCTATTTATTTCCTAAGAAAAGATTGGGATTATTGAAGTTCAATTTAATTAACAAAGATAACAATTATCAATCATGTTTGAGTTTGATAACTCCTGAGTTACTGATTTCTTAACCAAGACCAAAAGGAGAAAAGTAAATCTACTGGAATAAAAATGTCTTCAGATGGGAATAACAACAATGTAAATAAAAGAAAGCAATATTAAACTGAAATACCTCAAATAACATTAATTCAAAGAGTAATTTGTAACATAGAAGAATTCATAAATAAAATTGAGAAAATAATAAAAAGGAATATTGAACCTGATAAAGAGATAATCCTGAAAGCGCATAAAATCCTAAATCTAAATCCTAATCCTAAAGAGAGAGGAGAGAATCTCCCTCTCAAAACTAAATCTAAATCATGAAAACTAACTAAAGTGGAGACTCTCCTTGAATGGATGCATTCTTCCACTTCATAACCTCTGGTCTATGCCTTCTGGACTTGGATTTGGGCCAAAAAGGGCTTCAGAATTTGCTATGAGTGTTTTCTGCAATTTCTGGTGCGTGGCCTCTGTCACGCGTCCGCGTGGGTCACGCGGTCGCGTCATTCGGAGTTTTCCTTGTCACGCGGTCGCGTCAGTCATGCGGCCGCGTCAATGCCTTTTCGCACTGGCATGTGGCCGCGTCGCCCATGCGATCGCGTGGATGCCAGTTTCTTCAAAAACTCCGTTTGGTGCTTTCCTTCCATTTTTGTATGTTTCCTTTCCATCCTTTAAGTCATTCCTGCCTTAGAAGATCTGAAACTACTCAACACACTAATCACGACATCGAATGGAGATAAAGGGTAATCAAAATAATTATTTTTAAGCATAGGAAACATGTTTTTCACATACATCACATAATAAGGAAGGGAAAGTAAAACCATGCAATTAATTAGAATAAGTGGGTGAAGGATTGAATAAATCACTCAGATTAAGCACAAAATATTTCATAAAATATGGGTTTATCAGGCACCCTCGGAGACAGGTACCCGCGTCTGACGAACATAGACAGACTGTAGAGTAGACGAGTAAAAGTTGGAATAGAATTCAACTACCCAAGATAGGTTAGCCTCTTGCGGTTGCCTCCTCAAAAATCCCCACTGCCTCCTCTCGTTGCGAGACTCTACAAAATCAATAAAATGTGTTGGGACAATGAGTAGATGCTCATTATTGTAGTTCCTCTCAGCTAGGATGTGGAACATCTGCTCGCTGTAACAGTTGGTGAACCGGGTGGAGTCCCGTGCGGGAAAGGCTTTCCCTGCTTCATTAACTTTAACGATCCTCTTTACCCGCTTTGTTGGCGGCTTGACGCTGGTAGATGGTGGCGCCTTAGCCGGAGTTCTCTTGGTTTCTTTCCTTGCCGGTGGCTTTTCAGAAGCTCTCTCCTTTCCCTTTTTAGTGGCCATCCTAAAAAAAAGAAGGAAGATGGAGAATTAAATTCAAATATAGAGTACTAACAATTGGAAGGAGGGGAATCCAAGTAATAATGAATGCCAAAGTAATGATGATGTCCTATACATGGTAGCTACAACATGCATGGAAGACATTAAGTAAAATTCAGAAAGGCAATTTATAACAATTAGATGCAAGAGGGTTAAAAGCAAGCGAGTAATAGGCATGAGAAGCATAACTCAAGCATCAATTATTAAATGTGCCAAATTAAAGAGTACTTGTATGATGACAATTGTGAATGATAATCCCAAATACATGTGGAGTCCAAGTGTTGTGAAAAAGAGGCATTAAAGTGTAAGAGTAGAAGAAAATAAGATTCAAAATGCCATGAGAGCTTTTCCACAAACACTTGGTGTGCAATGTGAAAATAGGAATTAAAAATAATCAATCCAAGTGTATATGAGATCCCTTAATAAAATGTCAATTGTCAAATTACTCCTCATAAGATCCACAATTATTAATAAAACAACATCCAAATAAAGCTCCAACACCAACATAAAAATGCATGAAAAAAAAACCATAAATAACTAAGATAATATAAAATTTGAGAAGAAAGAAAAATAATTAAATGCAATAATTGAAAGAAGAATGAAGGAGTAGAGGATAGGAAGAAAAGAACCAGAGGTAGAAGATAAAAAAGGGAGGAAGAAAGTAGTAGATAGTAAGAAGGAATAATGAAGAAAGAAGGAAGAAGAAAGAATTAGGAATGAAAAAGAAGTAGGATTTGGGAGGGGGAAAGATAAAATCTGGGCGGTGTACTGTGTAGGTGAGGCGGCGCATGCGATGCGTATGTGTACAACACATGTACGCGTGCGTCGCGCAGATTTGATAGTGACGCGTAAGCGTCTGGCACGCGTACGCGTGCCCTTGGTCGTGCGAGTCGCGCGAGAGCAGCCCCACGCACGCACAACTCTCGGGTTGAACTGCACTGGAGCCAAAAAGCCATATGACGCGTGCGCGTCAGGTACGCGCACACGTGGATAGCCACATAGTGAAACTGACGCAGATGCGTCAGGGACGCGTACGCATGGTAAATTTGTGCCTATAGCACAGTTCCAGCCCCAAACCATCACAACTCTCTGTTCAGCATGCTATTTACGTCGAATTCCAAGGTCACGCGTATGCGTCATAGACGCTTACGCGTGGGTGGCTAACAACGCAAGCGACGCGCACGCGTGAAGTACGCGTATGCGTGGGCTTGTTTGCACGTAGAGCATGGTTTCAGCGCCAATTTCGCGTAACTCTCTGTTCAATTCCTATTCTTTTCGCATTCACAAGCGACGCGTGCACATCCTAGACGCTTGCGCGTCGAATGCGTTTTTTTTAATACAGGTGATTATGCAGAAATTATGAATGAACACTGATAAAGACAAAATAAAATAAAACTAGGAATGAAAAGGGACGATCATACCATGGTGGGTTGTCTCTTACCTAGCACTTTGCTTTTACGTCCTTAAGTTGGACGGTCCACAAGCTCAATCTTCTTCTGTTGGTGGATCCTCTAAGAGGAAGACCTCTAGCTCTTTATTGTCCTTCATTTTCTCACTATGATACAGCTTCAAGTGGTGGCCATTGACTTTGATAAATTTGGAGCTTGAAGGATGACTCAGGTGGAAGACTCCGTATGGCTCTGCCTTCTCTACTCTATAGGGGCTTTCCCACCTTGATCTCAGCTTGCCTGGCATGAGCCTCAATCTTGAGTTGTAAAGGAGAACCAACTCCCCAGGTCTGAATTCTCTTCTCTTGATATGCTTGTCATGCACAGCCTTCACCCTCTCCTTGTATAGCCTGGAGTTGTCATATGCTTCGAGTCGAAGGTTCTCCAGTTTTGCTAGTTGCAACTTCCTTTCAGCACCGACTTTCTCAAATCCCATGTTGCATTCCCTTACAGCCTAGAAAGCCTTGTGTTCCACCTCTACTGGGAGGTGACAAGCCTTTCCGTAGACTAGACGGAAGGGACTCATCCCGATGGGTGTCTTGTACGCTGTCCGATAAGCCCAAAGCGCATCTACAAGTCTGGTGCTCCAGTTCTTCCTATGAGGCTTGACAATATTCTCTAGTATGCGCTTTATCTCTCTGTTAGACACCTCGGATTACCCATTGGTCTGGGGATGGTAAGCCGTTGCTACCTTGTGAATAACGCCATGTTTCTTCAGTAGACCTGTTAATCTCTTGTTACAAAAATGAGTGCCTTGATCACTCACGATTGCTCGTGGTGATCCAAAGCGACAGATAATATGATTTCTATCAAAGGAGACAACAACGTTAGCATCATCAGTACGGGTAGGAATTGCTTCCACCCATTTAGAAACATAATCAACAACTAACAATATATACAAGAAACCACTAGAGTTTGGAAATGGACCCATGAAGTCAATGCCCCAAACATCAAAAATTTCATAGAACAACATAAGTTGTTGGGGGCATCTCATCCCTCTTGGATATATTTCCAAACCTTTGGCATGGAGAGCAAGATTTACAGAAGGCAGTAGCATCCTTAAAAAGAGTGGGCCACCAGAATCCACAGTCTAAAATTTTTCTAGCTGTTCTTTGAAGACCAAAATGTCCACCACTCTCAGAGGAGTGGCAGGCCTCTAAAATTGACTGGAATTTTGATTGAGGCACACACCTTCTAATTATCTGGTCAGCACCATACCTCCATAAATATGGGTCATCCCATATATAATATTTGGACTCGCTTTTAAGCTTGTCCTTTTGATGCTTAGTAAAATTGGGAGGGAAGGTATGACTAACTAAATAATTAGCTATAGATGCATACCAGAGAACTACCTCAGATATTGAATGCAAGCTATCAAATGGAAAAGCATCATTGATAGGAGTGGAGTCATTCTTAATGTGCTCTAAGCGACTCAAGTGGTCCGCCACTAAATTCTGGGAACCACTCCTATCTTTGATCTCCAAATCAAATTCTTGCAGCAATAATATCCAACGTATTAACCTTGGTTTGGACTCTTTTTTAGCCAACAAATATTTTAGAGCTGCATGGTTTGAGTATACTACCACCTTAGTACCAAGTAAGTAGGCTCGGAATTTATCCAGAGCAAAAATAATAGCCAGAAGCTCTTTTTCAGTGGTAGTGTAATTAGACTGAGCAGCGTCTAAGGTCTTAGAAGCATAAGCAGTTATAAAAGGGTCCTTACCTTCGCGCTGAGCCAGCGCCGCTCCCACTGCATAGTTGGAGGCATCACACATAATCTGAAATGGCTGGCTCTAGTCTGGTCCTCTCACAATCGGAGCTTGAGTCAAGGTGATCTTTAGCTTATCAAACGCTTCCATGCTGTCCTCACTCAGCTCGAACTCAACATCCTTCTGCAGCAACCGGGATAAAGGCAATGCTACCTTACTGAAGTCCTTGATAAATCTCCGATAGAAATCTGCATGACCAAGGAACGAAAAGACTTCCCTCACGGAGGAGGGGTAAGGTAAACTAGAAATGACATCTACCTTTGCTGGGTCTACAGAAATACCAGTATTAGAAACAACATGTCCTAGAACAATACCTTGTTTTACCATAAAATGACATTTTTTAAAATTTAATACAAGGTTTGAACTAACACACCTGTCTAATACTCTAGCTAAACTATCCAAGCAAAGGTTAAATGAATCACCATACACACTAAAGTTATCCATGAAAATTTCCATACAAGTTCTCAAGGAGATCTGAGAAAATGCTTATCATGCACATTTGAAACGTAGCTGGTGCATTACATAAGCCAAAATGCATCCTCTTGTATGCATACGTTCCAAAGGGACATGTAAAAGTAGTTTTCTCCTGATCTTCAGGAGCTATATGAATTTGAAAATAGCCAGTGTACCCATCTAGAAAACAGTAGTGTGATTTACTTGACAAGCGATCAAGCATCTGATCGATGAAGGACAGCGGGTAGTGATCCTTACGAGTAGCTTGGTTGAGGCGCCTGTAATCAATGCACACCCTCCAAGAGTTCTGCACTCTAGTTGTCAGGAGCTCTCCATGCTCATTTTTCACTGTTGTGACTCCAGACTTCTTGGGCACCACTTGTACTGGGCTAACCCATTCACTATCTGAGATGGGGTAGATGATGTCAGCTTCAAGTAGTCTGGTCACTTCCTTCTTGACAACTTCTAGGATGGTGGGGTTCAACCGCCTTTGAGGTTGACGGACAGGACTTGCTCCCTCTTCTAAAAATATACGGTGCTCACAAACTTGAGGGCTGATGCCTACTATATTCGCCAAGCTCCACCCAATAGCTTTCTTGTGTCTTCTCAGCACACTAAGCAACTTCTCCTCCTATTGGGAAGTGAGTTCCCTTGCAATAATAACTGGGAGCTTCTGATTATCCTCAAGGTAAGCATACTTGAGGTGGGGTGGGAGGGGCTTCAACTCCATTTTCTACTCATGGCTAGGCACTTGATCATCTGGAGCCATTGGTGGTGGCAAGGTGTCTTCATCTTGTTCAAAGGGCTTTCCCACACTTGCACCTTGCTCCATGTGCGTCTCTTCTACTTCTTCTTGGTGAACAGCAGCCACTATCTCATCAATGATGTCGCACTGGAAGATGGAATGATCTTCTGGAGGATGCTCCATAGCTTCATCCAGGTTGAAGCTCACTGCTTTGCCATCTATCTCAAAAGAGTAAGTTCCTGAGAAGGCATCCAATTTGAACCTTGAAGTCTTCAGAAATGGCCTTCCAAGCAGGATGGATGATGGTCTTCCTGAGTCATTAGGGGGCATCTCCAAGATATAGAAGTCAATAGGGAATGTCAGCCCCTTAATACTCACCAGCACGTCCTCAGCAACTCCAACCACTGAGATTATACTTTTATCTGCCAAAATAAAATGTGCTGCCGACCTTTTTAAGGGAGGGAGCCTCAAGGCATCATATATAGATAATGGAATAATACTCAAACACACACATAAATCACACATGCAGTCATAAAATTGTATACCCTCAATAGTAATAGTAACCATGCATGGACCCGGATCACTATATTTTTCCGGTACAGCACCCATTAAAGCAGAAATAGAGCTACCTAGTGGAATAGTTTCTAAATTATGTATTTTATCTTTATTCATGCATAAATCTTTTAGAAACTTAGCATAATTAGGTACCTGGTGAATGACATCAAAAAGGGGAATAGTTACCTCAACCTTTTTGAAGATCTCCACCATCTTGGGGTCTAGCACCATCTGCTTTCTGGATTTCCTAGCAAGGTGTGGAAATAGAATGGGAATGGCTTCTCTTGTAACTTCATCTTCTTTTGATACTCCATTCCTTGGTTGAGCCTCTTCTTCTTCAACCATGTCTTGTACTTCATCCTCCTCTTCAACATCCTCTACCTCAACAATGTCTTCAACTTGAATGTCTTCTTTTGAGCTCGGCTCCTTTGGACTCCTCTCTTGCAATGTGGTTCCGGACCTCAAACTGATGGCATTGATTCTGCCCTTTGGGTTAGGTAAGGATTGAGAAGGAAGTGCACTGGAGCTTGAAGGTTGATTGTTGGGGGTAGATGATGGTTTCAAACGGGAGATGGGAGCTTGTAAAGTGGAGTTCAGACCGTTTATGGTAGAGTTAAGTGTATTCTGAATGTCTTTCTGTCCTTGTGCAATAGAGCGAAGCATCTCATCATTAGAGGAGGAATGGGGGTAAGTAATTTGAGGGACTTGCTGTTGATTGTTCTGAGGTGCTTGGGATTTCCTTTGGTGAGGTGCTCGATAAGTCTGGCCTTGGTTCTGCTGTTGGTATGGGGGGTTCTGTTGATACCGGTTCTGCTGATTGTTGTTGTTGTTGTTCCACCTCTGATTTCCACCGTTGTCTCTGCCTCCTTGGTTGTAGTTGTCCCTTCATCCTTGGTTGGAATTATCTCTTCACCCCTGGTTGGAATTGTCTTGCCAACCTTGATTATAGTTCCCACCTTGGTTATAGTTACCGCCTTGTTGATAATTCCCTTGATTCGGGCGGTTGTAGTAGTTGCTAGTAGCTGCCAAGGTGTTGTCTTCTTGTTGGAGTTGGGGCCATTCATCAGTGTAATGGGAATAGCAGGCACATATTCTACACACTCTCTGAGGAACCAACTGTTGACACTGTTGTTGTGGAGGAGGCTGAGGTTGTTGTTGATTCAGCTGTAGCTGCTTCAATATGTTGGTCATCTCTCCCAGAGTTTGTGTGAGAGTAGTAGTCTCACTTCTAGAGGAGACCTCCGCAATAGCCTTGGGATGGTTGTTCCTGTGCCTTGCATTTCGGGTAGACTCAGCTAGATTGGCGATCAGTTGCCACGCTTCTGTCGCCGTCTTGTACTTAGTCAGAGAGCCATTACTCGCAGCATCTAATATAGTCTTGTCTTGAGGCTTCATGCCTTGTGTGAAATAGCTAATCAACACCAACTGGTCAATCTTGTGGTGGGGACATGAGTCTAGGAGATTTCTAAAGGGTTCCCAATACTCGTAAAGAGTCTCTGATTCACCTTGGATAATGCAGGAAATTTCTTTCCTCAGTCTATCTGTAAATTCAGCCAAAAAGTATTTGTCCAGGAATTCCCTTCTGAGCAGATCCCAATTAGTAACAACTTCTTCAGGTTGAGTGTAGAACCATTCTCTTGCTTTTTTCTCAAGAGAAAATGGAAAAGCATATAGCCAAATAGTAGTCTCATCTGCACCATGACGCCTAGTGGTTGAGCAGGCTGTCTGAAAATCTCTGAGGTGCTTGATAAGCTTTTGAGCAGGTAGGCCATGAAACTTAGGCAGTAGATTGATTAGCGCAGTCTTCAGTTCAAAATCTGCAGCCAGATTTGGATGACACGCTTGATACGGTTGCAGTGTAAAGTCTAGAGCTCCTGCTTCCTGGAGAGTAATCCTTCTAGGCTCCGCCATATTACTTGCACGTAAATCAACAGAATCAGTAGAAGAGGAGTTGATTTTTTCCTCAAATGGCACTTTAGATTTTCCCTCAGATAAGACTGGTGAATTGGTAGTAACCACTTCACCACTCTCAGAGGCTAACCGCCACCGAGCTCGCCTAATACGTGAAATAGTTCTTTCGATTTTAGGATCAAATGTGGCTAAGCTCGGATCAGGTAGTGAACGCATCATTCAATGAAAGAAACATACAGCTCATGGTAATAAAATATGCAAATATGTAAATTTAAAATTATTTACACCAACCAATAATTTAGCACACTGTTGCTACTCCCCGGCAACGACACCAAAAATTGACGGGCGGAGAATTGCCGATTAAAAATTGATAGTGAGAATAGCGTTGTAAGTACAGTTCTTAACCGACGAAAATTCCGCTTATCAATTTAGAAAGAGTTGTCACAATTTAAGAATTTAATATTGGGAGTAGAATTCCCAGGTCGTCTCCCAACGAGTTGACAAAAGAGTGCTATTTTATTGGTCACGAATTTTTTTGAGAAATTTTAGAGTTGGGGAACAGAAAAATAAATGATTATAAATTAAAGCAATGAAAACTAACAAGAGAATTTATATAATTAAAATAAAAGCCTTGACCAGGAGAAGATTAATTGGAAGTTCTATCCTTGTTGGGTTTTCTCAAGTGTAATAGTAAGAGGTTGTTGTTTTTACTTAGTTAACCTTTACCGAATAAAGGAAAGTCAAGTAATTGAACCAACTCTGATTCACAAGTCCTAATCCACTCCTATGGAAGTATTAGCGTTAGTGACTAGAGAATTGACCAACAACTTCCAATTAAAATCAACACTTGAGTATTCCAACTCAAGGGTCTCCTATTAATCAACTCCCAAGTCAAGTTAGGAGTCTACTCCATTGACATGAATACCATTTTTATAGACATATAAAGGGAATAAAAAGAAGATATGGTAATTCGAATAAAGTAATAATAGAAAATTTATTAAAGGTAAAACTAATTCTTTGCATTAATAAATTTCAAAACAATAGATATCCATATGTAACATCTGAACAGGGTCAATCGGTGATTAAAAGAGTAAGGGAATAAGGAAACAAACTAGAATGATGGAAACTTCAACGGAGGTAGTAACTCTTCTCAATATCCAAATCAAAAGAATAAAATCCTAAAAAATATGAATATGAAGAACCCTAGAGGAAGTAGTATTTTCTCTCTCAGATTCCATACTAAAAACTCAAACTGTGTAAAAGTGTATGTGTGGTAAGTCTCTGCTTGTCCCTTGGCTCTAGTTTGTGTTTCTGGGCCGAAAACTGGGTCCAAACTCAGCTCAAAATTGCCCCCAGCGTCTTCTGCAATTTCTACACGTGGCACACGTCACGCGTACGCGTCAGGTACGCACATGCGTCGCTGTGCAATTCGCTTGTCACACGTATGCGTACGCTGTGAAAATCTCCAAATCACGCGCACGCATGAACCATGCGTGCGCGTCGATCCTCGCTGGTCATCTCTTTTATTTCTTGTGTTCCTTCCATTTTTGCAAGCTTCCTCTCCATCCTCTAAGCCATTCCTGCCCTATATAGCCTGAAAACACTTAGCACATAGATCATGGCATCAAATGGTATAATGGGGAATTAAAAATACACAACTTAAAGGCTAGGAAGCAAGTTTTCAATCCTAACATAAAATTAGGAAGGAAAATGTAAACATGCAAATTGTATGCATAAGTGTACAAAAGACTTGATAAAAACCACTCAATTTAGCACAAGATAAACCATAAAATAGTGGTTTATCATACACCCAACAAATTACGCAGTATACACCCAAAAATCAGTTAGGAGAAGAACTAGAACAAGAAGAACAGTAAAACCTATAACAACTTAGAAGAACAGTAAAACCTAGGACAAGAAGAATAGTAAAAATAGTAATATGAGATCTAGAACAAGAAGAACAGTAAAACCTAGAAGAACTTAGAAGAACAGTAAACCTAGTTCTTCGATTTCGAAATCAGAAACAGAAATGTGGAAAATCTACAAGATCAGTAAAATAGTAACTTACCTTGAATAATATTTCTTTGTTTTTTCTGGTGATTTTTGATGGAGAGTTCTATCTTTTGTTCTTGATTTCTTCTAATCTTCGCGACGAGTTCGAATGTCTCTTCAGAATTGTAATTTGTTTAGAATGTGCCTTGAAACTTGACGGTTTGCGTTTTCTTTGAGGGAGAAGCTGAAGAGTGCGCCATAATGTGCGTGTTTTGAAAAGCAGAACTGTTGTGTGAGGCTGATAAACCCATATTTTATGATATATTTTGTGCTTAATTTGAGTGATTTATTCAATCCTTCACCTACTTATTCATATTAATTGCATGGTTTTACTTTCCCTTCCTTATTATGTGATGTATGTGAAAAACATGTTTCCTATGCTTTAAAATTAATTATTTTAATTACCTTTATTTCCATTCGATGCCGTGATTAGTGTGTTGAGTAGTTTCAGATCTTCTAAGGCAGAATGACTTAAAGGATGAAAAAGGAAACATACAAAAAATGGAAGGAAAGTGTAGAACAGAGTTTTGCAGAACTGGCACCCACGCGATCGCATGGATGACGCGATCGCGTGCCAAGCACGAATCAACAGCGACGCGGCCGCATGACTAACGTGACCGCGCGCCTTAAGCAGAACGAATATGACGCGGTCGCATGACTGACGTGACCGCGTGGCAAGGAAAAGCTCCGAACGACGCGACCGCATGACCCACGCGGACGCGTGACAGAGGCCACGCACTAGAAATTGCAGAAAATGCTCCCAGCGATTTTTGAAGCCCTTTTTGGCCCAAATCCAAGTCCAGAAGGCATAGACCAGAGGTTATGAAGTGAGGGAATGCAACCATTTAGAGAGCTGACCTCTTTAGTTTAGTTTTCATAATATAGATTTAGTTTTGAGAGAGGTTCTCTCCTCTCTCTCTTAGGATTATGATTTAGGACTTCTCTTAGTTTTAAGAGTGACTCTCAATCCCAGGTTTAATGCTCCTTTACTTTAAGCTCCCCTTTTACTTTTATTCATGCCATTATTTTAGTGGATTGACTACTTTTACTATTTAATTTATGAATTCTTCCATGTTACAGATCACTATTTTGAATTAATGTTATTTGAGGTATTTCAGTTTATGATTGCTTTAGTTTATTTATTAGTTGCAATTATTCCCATCTGAGGATAGTTTTATTCCAGTAATTTTACTCTTTTCCCTTTTGGTCTTGGTTAAGAAATCAGTAACTCAGGAGTTATCTTAGCTTAATATAATTGATAACTGTTATCTTTGCTAATTGAACTGAACTTCAATCATCCCAATCTTTTCTTAGGAAATAACTAGGATTCGAAGGTCAAACTAATTAGTCCCTTGACTTTTCTTTGCTTTAGAAAAGGTTGACTAAGTGGAATTAAGATTCAACTTTCATTATTATTGATAAAGAAAATTAAGTCTGGATTTCCAATTTCTCATACCTTGCCAAAAGTTTGCTTACAGTATTTATTTATTTTAATTGCCATTTAAATTATTTGTCATATTTATTCCTTACTCTCAACCCCGATTTACAACCTCCATAGCCATAATAAGAACATACTTCCCTGCAGTTCCTTGAGAAGACGACCCGAGGTTTGAATACTTCGGTTAACAATTTAAAAAGGGGTTTGTTACCTGTGGCAACCAAAACGTTTGCACGAAAGGGAATTTTGTTGGTTTAGAGACTATATCTACAACGCGACTGTTTTTATGACATTCTTTACTGGCAAAAATCTCGATCGTCAAAGGCGCGTGCGATTGACGCTCATTCTAAGGAGTGAGTGCGTGTGGATTATTTCTAGGCTGGGCCAACTTGTAAGGCTTGTAAGCCTTAATTGCTTGTATGTGTAGCAGGCCTGCAAAAGATAAAGCAAAAAAGAGTAATACTTAATAAAGTAGAAAGCTTAATATTAATGGTGTTTATTTCGGTATAATTGATAAATTCATATTTTTTTATTTGTCCACATTTTTATCGTACTGGTATGTATAAATTTACCATAGTACCGAAATAAATATCAATATTAATAGTTATAATTTCAGACCGAATAGAGTATAATTTTATATATAGATTTTCATCACCTGTGGTGTGTCATCGTTACATTATTTTTGGAAGCACTTGACGGTAAGACAGAATTGTTGTTATTGTTAGAGGTCAGTATAAAAATCCATTAAAAGGAGGTCAATATAATAGTAATTTGTCAAACAATCGTGTATGGATGAGTTAAAAGGTTGAAGATGATAAAAAAAGGATAATTTGAAAATTTTAGAGGATTTTTAAAATAGTTAACTTTAAATTTAATGATTGGATATTTTTGTCGAATATAACTCACTTTTATGGTCATTTCGTTAGTTTAATTTTTTTCATAATTAATTTTGTCAATATCTAAATCTTTGATAGTTAAAAATGGTTATTTAATTCATTTTCAATGGCTCTATATATAGTCGACCAATACAATCTAAAATCATACCAAATTATATCAATTTTAGATGTGTTGTCTAAATTTTTAGATATATCGGATGTTGTGGCTTCAAGATGACTTTACACATTGCATAAGAGAGGTGCTCAATTTGCCAAATGAGCCAAGTTTTTCCAGATATTAGATGCAGTACACTCGACATATATGTATTATTATTTTATTTATACATAAAAAAGCATATATATTATCAACAACCCCACTAATAAATTTTTCCATTAAATACTTGATATTAGGAATGCACATGGATCGGATCATATCCATAAATATGTGGTATTTATCTGCATTCGATCTGAAATTTGCAGATATGATCCGATCTGCAAAATCATCGGATCAGATAAGATTCAATCCGCACTCTGATAGGATCGGATAGCGGATATTGCATGTATATTCAAGGATCCGATCTACAAATCTGTGGATCCGTACACTTAATAAATAAATATATAATTCATTAATATCTATCTTCTATTAATATATAATAACTAGTGCATGCCTATTTACTTGACAAGTGTACATGTCCGTTACATGGCACGTGTATAGCACTACAAGAAAAACGTTGAATACCGTCAGAATAACAAAAATAATCTGACGATATAACCCTCGTCGGTAATATTTTTATCGGCGGATTCTGCAACGAATTCTTTGCCTAAAAACTATTTGATTAACGACAAAAAATTTTCACCGATAATTTTGGTGCTACACTTTTTACTTTTTTGCCTAATTATCGTAGGATTTTTCTTTCGGTAAATCTGATGGTAAATTCAATTTTTTTAAAATTTTTTTTAACAAAATTAGTGATCAAATTTTTTTTTGTTAAATTTATTTTTTGCAAAATTAGTTGTCAAATTCTAAATAATAAAAACCAGATATGTTAAATTAAATATCAAGTATAATCTAAAATGAAAAGTCAAATAAATAAAATACAATCAAACAGTCTAGAACAAAACCCTAATCATTAAAGATCCTGATAGTTGTCGTCGTCATCTCCCTAGTCTTGCTGAGGCGGCAGACTAGGCGATGATGTCGATATCCCTCCAATAGTGCTGCTGTCAGCAACAATGTCGCTGCCACTAGCACACATCAAATCTTGGTACACCGCCATCTATTGCTCCATCTGTTAAAGTTGCTCCAGCTCCTGCCTCCACTCCAACCTAGGGGAATCTGTGTCTGACACGCATGTGAAGATCTTATAATACCTCTCCTCAGACTATTGCAGCTGCTAAGCCTATTAGCGAAGGTTCTGGGTGGGCTTCAGCACCTGCTCCCTCAAATCGACGCCATCTTTGGGATCGATGGGCCAGCTGGTGACAGAGGCGGATGAAGTTCTCAATGTGGAGGTGCGAAGGTCATTGGCAAAGAATGATCCCAACCCGTAAAAGCAATTCTTGTATGGCTCAGATGTTGTTTCAATGTGAGTATATTTAAAGGTCTCTGCCATCATCGCATCACGATCCAACGACTTAGACTACACATGTTGAAACATGTTAAATCAAGTAATAATGGACATTATATTTTAAAAATGAAACAAACTTATTAACAAAATAAAATAACTTACATACCATCCTGGCCTTTGTCTTCGTGAAAGTCGCTGACCCACTAGTATACTTCAACGACCTGGCCAATGTCCTGTTAGCTCTGTTTGTGAGACGGTGATGCATGAACCCCTAATCAGTCTCCGAATGGACATACAATTTCTTCTTAATGTCCAGACAGAGCCATATATGAGGTGATCATGCCTCTCACATACGTCCTCCATCATCTGCTGAAGTCGCCTAGCCATCCGATCGTCAAAGATCTTCTTGAACATGGCATCGTGAGTCTTGTCCCATATAAATTTCTCCTATTCAAAGAAGAATTTAGCACTAGTTAATCAAAGTATATTGTATTAAAAAAATAGAAGATATAAACTAGATAAGATCAGAAAGTTGGGCTGGAATCGTGCGGCCATTGTGCGTCTAGCACAAAATGGCCCACGCGATCGCCTGCCCCACGCGATCGCGTGAGCGAAGCGATCGCGTCGCATGGATTACACAAATCCCAAAAAAGAGACAGAGAGTTGCGCTGGAATGACGCTGGATTCGTGCGTTTAGCACAATTTCCAGCAACGCGATCGCATGCCCCATGCGATCGCGTCATCCATTCTCTTACCCCCTCCATGCGATCGCGCGCCCCACGCGATCGCGTCACCCCCATTTTCACCCCAACCACGTGACCGCGTTCCCCACGTGGCCGCATGGATTCCAATTTATAATCCCCCCAGCCACGCGAACCCTACATTCGCGCAGCCTTCCCCTCTTACCCCATTAACCACCCCCTCTTCTCCCCTCCCTGCCTCTGAACCGCAACCCCACCGCAGCACCACCACCAGCCGCCGTGCCGAATGCCACTTCCACCACCCCCCAGCCACCTCTCTACCCCATCCCCCTTCTTACGCCTACCAGGTTCCGCAACACGCAATTCCTTTTATCCGTTCGTAGTTTATTCTTATTATTCCGTTTATGTTCATGTTAGGATAGTTAGATATGCATGTTGTAGTGGATTTTAGGTTGTTAGGTAGCCTAGGATGTGGTTAGTGGATTTAGGTCTGTTTACTTGCACTGTTCATGTTTCTCTTTTATCAAATTTGCAAATCTGCTATTGCTGTGATCTTGTTCATATGCTGTATTTCTTGTATATTGCTGCTCTTTACCCTAAATTTTTAGGTTTATGTTCATTATATGTAACTGCAGCTTGATTTTTTTTAATTCATATGAACTATTTGATTGCTGTTTATTCTCCGGAAAAATCCAATTTTAGCCGGTATGATGCCCAAATTTTTATAAATCTTTTAGACTTTCATTCATGTTTTGATTTTGGAATCTTGAACTCTGTTTTCCTCTGCTTTAATCAAACCATTCATGAATGCCAGGGCATGCATTCTTATCCTCTTTGATTTCCTGGTTCCTAAATTGCAATTTTGATGTTTGCTTCCTATTTTTGCTTTTTTTATCTCTATTTGAATAATCATCAAACTGTTTTACTTGTTTGAATATGAGTTACCTATAGCTTCTACCTATGATTACTTGTTACTTGGACTATTTTTATTTTGCCTCTTACTTTAACCCATTTTTCACTAACTCACTAATTTTAACACTAACCAACCTAACCTTTTCAAAACTTCTTTTTTTTTTTGTTTTTCTTTCACTTTCTTTTAACATTCTAACCGAGGCATGGTGTTAATTTTTCTATTTAACTTGCATTCAATTACATTTTGGATTGTGATTTCTTCTTTTCAGACTTTTCACTCCTATACAATCCTAAATGCACATTTTACTTTACTCATATTCATTATCCTATTGCTCCTTTGCCACTTTGTGTTTTCTTTGATTATTTGCCTATTTGCTTTCCTATTTTTATTATATCCTGATTTTCTATTTTTCAGGATGTTAGATTCCCAGAGAAAGGGAAAAGGCAAGGCCACTTCTGGCAAAAGGAAAAGAGGAGAAGCCTCCGTGTCTAGCATCGACCTCATGCATGATGCCTCCTCGCGGGAGAAAGCCTTTACCCCGCAGGAGAAGGTCGACCAGCTACTTCCCGCCAATGATTCAGTAAAGTTTGCAAACCGATACTGTGAGCTGAAGTATCCAGTGTTTGCAAACTCCAGGAACCTATACCTGGAGCAGACTTTGAAGATCCCAGAAGAACTCCAGCAATACACCTCTGATCAGATCAAACAAAGAGGCTTGTTCTTTCTGGAGAGACCTCTGACTGAGGTTAATGCATCTTGGGTTAGGGAATTCTACTGCAACTACTTCAAAACTTCCCTAGATGCAGTGAACCTCAGAGGGAAGCAGATTCTGGTTACTGAGGAGGCAATAGAAGAGGTTCTGAAACTTCTGCCTAAGACTGATCAGACAGATGGCTATCAGAAAGCTGAGGAGGATATGCGCTTTATGCGTTTTGACTGGGATGCAGTCAAGGCCCGGATTGCCCTTGACCCGTCAGTTCCTTGGATCACGGGTCAAAACACCACCATGCCGAAAGGGATCAAGCAGATTTACTTGAACGATGAGGCTCGGCTATGGCATCAGATATTCAGCAACTACATTATGCCGAGTACTCACGAGACTGAGATACCAGCCGCTATGATCACCCTCCTATGGTGTATGATGGAGGGTAAGGACCTGTACCTGCCACGCTTTATCCGACACTATATGGCCAGGGTCCACGTCCGAGGCACTCTTCCCTTTCCCTATCTGGTTACACAGCTGGGCCGTCGAGCTGACGTGCCATGGGAGGATGCTGATGAAAGGCCACCTGCTGCAGAGTGCAAGAAGCTAATCCGGCACAGCAGGAACTTTCTGGCCTTGGGCTACAGACCTCTATTCCTGACTGCCACTGCTGATGATACAGCTACACCATCTGCCGGTCCCTCTTCCTCCACTGCTGCACCACCTACCCCTGCCACCACCACTGCACCTCCACCTACCACAGAGCCTGTCTATCATCTGGTGCACCGCTTGTTTCGACGCCTTGACCAGATGGAGCGTCACAACAAGCGACGCTATGAGCACCTGAAGCTGATGATACGATCCGGCGACATCCTCTCCGAACCTGACACAGCATCCGAGGCATATGAGGAGGAGGCGGATGCGCCCGAGGTAGAGACCCATCCCCAGGGAGAGGCAGAGCAGGCAGACACCCAGCAGGCAGCACCCCAGCAGATCCAGGCTGCAGATCCTGAGATCCCATTCAGACATCCCCTCCTCTACAGCAGCCAGACCCCTAGCCAGCCACCACAGAGACACCAGCTACCATCCCTTCCAGTGATGACACCCCTTCACACCCTGCTTGAGTGAGCATCAGGGATGATGCTTCATTTTAAGTGTGGGGAGGTCGCCATCTCTGGCGTATTATCTTGGTGAACCACTACAGACTCTTTTTTCTTTTATTTTGGATATTTTTCTGTACTTTTCTCTATTTTTATTTTTATTTTCTGAGTACTTATACATTGCTACTTTTATGTATTTTTACTCTATTTCTGCATTTTGCACTTTAGTTCATATCTTAGTTATTTAGTTTAGTTTGCAATTCTAACTTATTAGTGGATTAATTAGTATAGTTTACCCTTTTTATCATAAGATAGCTTAGTTTAAATTGAAAATATAAAAAGGAAGTAAGCTAGGAACTTGAACATAACAGATTTAAATCTATAAACCTTGTATGTATAGCATTACATCATGTAGTTAAGTTAACAACACTTCATCAAGGAGAAACACTAGAACTTTAAAGCCATTCAATATAAGTTTTACATTGAGAATAATGAGAATTTTTAACTAAACCTGCATGACATACATAAGTGATAAATGATTTTTGAGCTAGAGAACACATAGCCTGTGAGTTTTGAGCTTAATTGTATGGTTACATTTAAACCATAATTTTTATTCCTGTGTGTTCCGCCCTTCTTTTATATTCTGATGTTCTTTACTTTATTTTAATCTATATGTCCAATTATAGACTATAGAATATAGAATATAGATACATACCAAAAGAGTGATTGAGGCCATTATTTGATTTTAGCTCACTTATCCCAAAAATAACCTACCTTTCACATCACCCTTGTTAGCCCCCTTGAGCCTTTAAATCCCCTTTTATTCTATTAGCCACACTACTAGCCTTAAGCAGAAAAACAAAATAAAATCCCAAGTTGAATCCTTGGTTAGCTTAAGATAGAAAATTATGAATAGTTTAAATGTGAAAAACCTATTGGGAACATGGATGATAAAAACAAAAGGTAGAAGAGTTGAAAAGAATAAAATAACTCAAACTAAGAAATTTTTGGGAAGCATGCTCATGAGAAATCAAAGTGATTAAATTACCATGTGCATTAAAAAAAACATAAAAATTTCAGTATTTAATAAAGGGGATACAAAAGAATTCTCCAAATGCAAAAATGAAAGCAATGCACATGGAATAAGAACAAAAGTTGAAACATGAGCATGTAACATCCAAAAGTGGGAAAAATATGGGAAAATAGGTAAAGAAGTTTTGTTTTACTAAATATGTATGTTAGGTGAGATCTTAGTCTAATTAAGGATTCACTTATTAGCTCACTTAGCCTTATACATATATCCTTACCTTTACCTTGGCCCCATTACAACCTTAATTAAAGACCTCATGATTTTTGGTATGACTGTTTTCTATAATTGTTGATTGGTTAGATGAAGAACAAAGTTATAGAAAGGAAGAATAAAAAGAGGAATAGAGTGATTAACCCAATAAACACTGAGTGACTAGAGAATAAACACAAATCCAGTGAGGGTTCAATAGCTCATTAACATTTATCTCTGTTTGAATTATCTAATTGTCTTGCAAGTTCATAAAATGCTTTTTAGATTGCATTGCATGACATTCCATCACTTTAACCTTACTTATTACCTTGGATTTAGCATGAGGACATGCTATTGTTTAAGTGTGGGGAGGTTGATAAACCCATATTTTATGATATATTTTGTGCTTAATTTGAGTGATTTATTCAATCCTTCACCTACTTATTCATATTAATTGCATGGTTTTACTTTCCCTTCCTTATTATGTGATGTATGTGAAAAACATGTTTCCTATACTTTAAAATTAATTATTTTAATTACCTTTATTTCCATTCGATGTCGTGATTAGTGTGTTGAGTAGTTTTAGATCTTCTAAGGCAGAATGACTTAAAAGATGAAAAAGGAAACATATAAAAATGGAAGGAAAGTGTAGAACGGAGTTTTGCAGAACTGGCACCCACGCGATCGCATGGATGACGCGATCGCGTGCCAAGCCCGAATCAACAGCGACGCGGCCGCATGACTAACGCGACCGCGCACCTTAAGCAGAACGAATATGACGCGGTCGCATGACTGACGCGATCGCGTGGCAAGAAAAAGCTCCGAACGACGCGACCGCGTGACCCACGCGGACGCGTGACAGAGGCCACGCACCAGAAATTATAGAAAATGCTTCCAGCAATTTCTGAAGCCCTTTTTGGCCCAAATCCAAGTGCAGAAGGCATAGACCAGAGGTTATGAAGTGAGGGAATGCATCCATTCAGAGAGCTGACCACTTTAGTTTAGTTTTCATGATTTAAATTTAGTTTTGAGAGAGGTTCTCTCCTCTCTCTCTTAGGATTAGGATTTAGGACTTCTCTTAGTTTTAAGAGTGACTCTCAATCCCAGGTTTAATGCTCCTTTACTTTAAGCTCCCCTTTTACTTTTATTCATGCCATTATTTTAGTGGATTGACTACTTTTACTATTTAATTTATGAATTCTTCCATGTTACAGATCACTATTTTGAATTAATGTTATTTGAGGTATTTCAGTTTATGATTGCTTTAGTTTATTTATTAGTTGCAATTATTCCCATCTGAGGATAGTTTTATTCCAGTAATTTTACTCTTTTCCCTTTTGGTCTTGGTTAAGAAATCAGTAACTCAGGAGTTATCTTAGCTCAATATAATTGATAACTGTTATCTTTGCTAATTGAACTGAACTTCAATAATCCTAATCTTTTCTTAGGAAATAACTAGGATTCGAAGGTCAAACTAATTAGTCCCTTGACTTTTCTTTGCTTTAGAAAAGGTTGACTAAGTGGAATTAAGATTCAACTTTCATTATTATTGATAAAGAAAATTAAGTCTGGATTTTCAATTTCTCATACCTTGCCAAAAGTTTGCTTACAGTATTTATTTATTTTAATTGCCATTTAAATTATTTGTCATATTTATTCCTTACTCTCAACCCCGATTTACAACCTCCATAGCCAATAATAAGAACATACTTCCCTGCAGTTCCTTGAGAAGACGACCCGAGGTTTGAATACTTCGGTTAACAATTTAAAAAGGGGTTTGTTACTTGTGACAACCAAAAACGTTTGCACGAAAGGAGTTTTTGTTGGTTTAGAGACTATATCTACAACGCGACTATTTTTATGACATTCTTTACTGGCAAAAATCTCGATCGTCAGAGGCGCGTGCGATTGACGCTCCATTCTAAGGAGTGAGTGCGCGTGGATTATTTCTGAGCTGGGCCAACTTGTAAGGCTTGTAAGCCTTAATTGCTTGTATGTGTAGCAGGCCCGCAAAAGATAAAGCAAAAAAGAGTAATACTTAATAAAGTAGAGAGCTTAATATTAATGGTGTTTATTTCGGTATAATTGATAAATTCATACGTATTGATATATTAAAAATGTAAACAAATAAAAATACAACACGTGAATTATATTATCTACGTTATTTTTTTAATATATATCATATCATTATTTTTATTAAAATATTCTTATAATTTAGTAAAAATAAAAATATCTTTTTATTTAATTTTACAAAAAGACTTAAGCATCCTTTTATTTCTCTTTGAAACAACTATCCTTTTAAATCTATCAAATGTCAAAATTTAACTAATTTTATTTTCAAATTTTAAATAATTTAAAAAACAAAACAAAAAATATGTAAAAAAAATAATCGAAGAAGACGTTGTTCTTCATTAGCACAAATAATAAATCAGACCGAATAAAATAGATAGGAGCAAACAAAAAATGATCACCATGAACAAAGAAGAGCCTTACTTAAACAGCTTTAAAAGATAGTTCTGGACAGAGATGCGACAAAAGAGAGGAAAGGGGAGAGTAGCAGCGATGGGCGAGAAGCGGCAATGAGCGAGCAGCGAGGGAGAGGAGCGGGCGATGACGAACAAGAAAAAAGTGGTTGTCCTCTTTGGTTTGCCGCCACTCCGCCTCTCGCAGTCGCAGCCGTCATGGTTGCGTCTCAAGGTTGGAAAAGGGAAGAAGATGAAGATGAAGATTGAAATCTGACGATATAACCCTCGTCGGTAATATTTTTATCGGCGGATTCTGCGACGAATTCTTTGCCTAAAAACTATTTGATTAACGACAAAAAATTTTCACCGATAATTTTGGTGCTACACTATTTACTTTTTTGCCTAATTATCATAGGATTTTTCTTTCGGTAAATCTGATGGTAAATTCAATTTTTTTTAAAAAATTTTTAACAAAATTAGTGATCAAATTTTTTTTGTTAAATTTATTTTTTACAAAATTAGTTGTCAAATTCTAAATAATAAAAACCAGATATGTTAAATTAAATATCAAGTATAATCTAAAATGAAAAGTCAAATAAATAAAATACAATCAAACAGTCTAGAACAAAACCCTAATCATTAAAGATCCTGATAGTTGTCGTCGTCATCCCCCTGGTCTTGCTGAGGCAGCAGACTAGGCGATGATGTCGATATCCCTCCAATAGTGCTGCTGTCACCAACAATGTCGCTCCCACTAGCACACATCAAATCTTGGTACACCGCCATCTGTTGCTCCATCTGTTAAAGTTGCTCCAGCTCCTGCCTCCACTCCAACCTAAGGGAATCTGTGTCTGACACGCATGTGAAGATCTTATAATACCTCTCCTCAGACTATTGGAGCTGCTAAGCCTATTGGTGAAGGTTCTGGGTGGGCTTCAGCACCTGCTCCCTCAAATCGACGCCATCTTTGGGATCGATGGGCCAGCTGGTGACAGAGGCAGATGAAGTTCTCAATGTGGAGGTGCGAAGGTCATTGACAAAGAATGATCCCAACCTATAAAAGCAATTCTTGTATGGCTCAGATGTGGTTTCAATGTGAGTATATTTAAAGGTCTCTGCCATCGTCGCATCACGATCCAACGACTTAGACTACACATGTTGAAACATGTTAAATCAAGTAATAATGACATTATATTTTAAAAATAAAACAAACTAATTAACAAAATAAAATAACTTACATACCATCCTAGCCTTTGTCTTCGTGAAAGTCGCTAACCCACTGGTATACTTCAACGACCTGGCCAATGTCCTGTTAGCTCTGTTTGTGAGACGGTGATGCATGAACCCCTAATCAGTCTCCCAATGGACATACAATTTCTTCTTAATGTCCAGACAGAGCCATATATGAGGTGATCATGCCTCTCACATACGTCCTCCATCATCTACTGAAGCCGCCTAGCCATC
The DNA here is from genome assembly GCF_000816755.2 of Arachis ipaensis. Taxonomy (NCBI): domain Eukaryota; kingdom Viridiplantae; phylum Streptophyta; class Magnoliopsida; order Fabales; family Fabaceae; genus Arachis; species Arachis ipaensis. The sequence goes on from NC_029793.2 coordinate 117,124,187, forward strand.
CGATCGTCAAAGATCTTCTTGAACATGGTATCGTGAGTCTTGTCCCATATAAATTTCTCCTATTCAAAGAAGAATTTAGCACTAGTTAATCAAAGTATATTGTATTAAAAAAATAGAAGATATAAACTAGATAAGATCAGAATATGTTGAGTTCTCACTGCCCACTTCTAAAACTGCCATCGCTCTCTGGCCAAGATTAAACATGCTTTAAAAGTTAGAGGACAACGATAGTAACCCAGAGACTAGAGGGGACTAATGACACAAATAGGAGAAGCGATGACAGTGACGAACACAAGGAAGATCGATAACGATGAGACCCGAAAGGATTAGGGATTTGATTTTTTGGTATCGAGAACATAGTGGAGAGAAAAAATTATGTGAAAGAGTAGTAATTTTAATTTTTTGCTTTATGTAATCTAGATTTTAAAGCAGGTTTAGTGTTGGCCATTAAATTCAATCCAACAATAATAATTACATTCTTACATTCTCATATAAAAAATCTATTCTCACTAGATATATCCCCTATATATATTATAAAAAATGTGCTAGTGGTCAATGTCGAATTAAGAACCTTATATTCATATAAAAATCCTTTAATTACTAAGCCAAGATCTTCAATTAGAAATTCAACACTTTTGTTTATATAAAAGGCAAATCTATTTAGTGATATATAAATACTAAATTACAACCCCAATACTTTTCAAGCATCATGATTTGGCCAAGAGAACTTAATTTTTATATTGTCTTCTGGCTTTTGTTTTGGTGATTCTTGGTATTTAAAGTGTTTAAGGACCGATTTAAATAAGAGGTAAAATCTAGGATTAGTTATAATACCTTTACGCTTGATTTTGTGTTCATATGAACCATTTTATGATTATTTTGTGCATAAAAATTGATTTTGGAAATTGTATGATGCACTGGATTGAAATATGAATTTTTGATGCTTATGTTTCTTGTACTTAAGGGCCGAAAATTTATAGTATTTGGGATTTAAGTTTCAAGTCTTAAAAGTGATGCGTCCGCATCTTTACTAGTTTTTATTATGTTTTTCATATGTTTTTCTTATGTTTTCTTAAGTTTAAATGCATAATCTTCTCTCAAATCTTATTAATTTCAAATATTCTTTGCTACTAAACATTTTTAAAGTGTTTTTAAGGAAATACAGGATTTAAAAATGAGAAAATCAAGTGGCAAAGCAAGGAGGATCAAGGAGCATCATAACAGAGCTTCTCAAAATAAATAGAAGGTGGTGCGTACCCATGACCCATGCATACGCACGAGTCTTAAAAAGTGTCTGGTTGTGCGTACCCACAAGCCCCCAAAGCAGAATGGGCATACCACGCTGAGCATATACGTGCCACACCTTATCATATGCTAATTCCAAGGTGTGCCACGAGCTGGGAGTGCATGCGACGCTGGAACAGTGTGTGTCATGCCCAAGAAGAAAAATTCACATTGTGCGTACGCACGAATTCAATTTTTTCCAGAGAGCATCCAGCTAGGAACAAGCATGCCACACCTTACAAAAGAACTCTAGCAAGGGCGTGCCACATTAATTACAAGCGTGCCACGCTTAGGAGAAGAAGTGTTCACTAGGACCAAGCCCGAGCCTGGCGTGCCGCGTTATAGGAAAGCGTGCCACACCTTGATCATCAGTAAGTGTGGCGTGCAATACTCCCTGCCTGGCATTGTACGCCAAAGCCTAATTACTCAGAAAAATGCCACACCCAAAGAAGCCCGTTACACGCCACTGAAGATTTATGTGCCATATTTTCAACAACCTTTTAAGAGATATTGCAGAGTGGAAAATTCCATCTAGAGTCCCGTTTTGGTCTCTAAGATTGTCGAGTTGTATTGATTTAGTTCCTGACTCCCTAATTGCTACAATTTAGTCTCCCATATTCAAAAAAGTTCACCAATATAGTTTCTTGTGTATTTTCCGTCTCCGAAACTCAACACTGTTAGTGACATGACTCAACCTTGCCACGCTAGACATATTAACAGCTAGTTGAGCTGGAGAAAAATTCCAATAGCACTAATTTAGTCCTTTTTATTTTTATCCTTTTATAACCTAAGACAGAGAACGTTATATCCAATATCCTTTTTGTTGTTACTCTTCTTCTTGTTCTTGTTGTTCTTCTTCTTTGTTGTGCAAAGTTGCAGGTTTGGGATCATGATTTTAGGTGGTAGCTAGTGTTATATTTGTTCAACCACCAGGGTTACAAGTCGAAGCACCAGAATGGTGTGGCTGTGGGTGTAGCCCTGTTCTCCATTAGTCAATGACGAAATCCGAACCTAATAAGCCATTCTTTGGATACCCAAACTACAATGTGAGAAATCATAACTCAATTATTTTAGCTTTGTTAATGAGTTTTGTGTGACCCCAAAAAATTTCTTGTTGAAAACCACTTGTAAGAGAAGAATCAAACCAAACCTAACAAAGAATTAGGTTAAAAAAATAGAATCACATTGAACCAAACTGACAACGATCATCCAACAACATGTATACATTGCCAAAAAAATCATGAAAAAAATCTTCGTCAACTAACCTCTGTCGACAAACACAGAACCCTTAAACCTTTTCTCAATCTCTACAGACGTCGATACACACTTCGTGAAAACTAAAAGGTGACCACAAACACTTTCTCCTCCAGGAACCTTCAATTCCTTTCACCCATGGAAGAGATATTTTTTTTTGTTTGAAGTTCAATGGAGAAGAAAACAAAGTGATTGAAAAAGAAGAGATGTAAGTTTTAGTATTGTTGAAACTCTCAAACGACATTCTTTAGTAGGGGTGTTCGCGGTGCGGTTTGGATCGGTTTTGAGTAAAAAACTCATCCGACCCGAACACTAATTTTACTTGCGATGCGGTTTGGATTGGATGCTTTTTAAAAAAAAAATCCGATCCGATCCAATTTCAAGCGGTTTGGATTGGATTGGATTTGCGGTTTTATAAATTAAAAAAATTAAATACATATAACAAGTCTCAACATCAAATTTTAAATAATCAACAATGACATAACAAGTCTCAACAATATTTAAAAAGCCAACAATAACATAACAATAGAAATAAAATCATAGGTTAGTTAAAATAAATAAATAAATAACATTTTGAACATAAAATATTTATTAAATAATAATAATATATGAATGATATAAAAATATATAAAAAATTGAACATGTTATAAGTATAATTGTAAATATAATAATAAAATAATAATATTATAGCACATTATGCGGTTTGGATTGGATTGGATCGGTTATGAAAATTTGATCCGAAATCCGATCCGATCTAGCGGTTTGCAAAAAATATAATCCAATCAAATTCGAATTAGTGCAGTTTTAATCGGTTTTCGGTTTGGATTGGATTGGATGAGCGGTTTAATTTGGATCGGTTTTGGATTTGAACACCCCTATTATTTAGTACCTTCTTTAGCACCAAAACTCATACGACGTTATTTTAATATGTCCAGTGTGGCAAGGGTTGAGCCACGTCACTAACGATGTTGAGCTCTGGTGATGAAAAATACATACGGGAAACGGGACTATAGTGGTGCACTTTTTTTAATATGGGAGACCAAATTATAGCAATTAGAAAGTCAGGGACTAAATCAGTGCAACTCACTAATTTCAGGAATCAAAGTTGATATAGCCACTCTTCTAAGCCCAATTCAGCAATCACACCTAGCAGTAGAGGACAAGGGTGAATATAGTGAACAGGCCCAAATGCTAGCAAGAGGGAAAGAAAAATCCCTTATTGGGCTAAGGATTATGTGATGGGGAAATGAATGAGGAATCACAAGAGGAATTGGAGAAGTTAGTTAAAACTTAGTGAAAATTTAAAAGAAAAAGATGGTGTGTGAAAGGGGGTATCATTGAGGCAGTTAAGAGTGGAGTCTGTCCCTGGACTCGGAGAAAGGGAGAGAGAGTGATTTTTGGTTATTGTAATTCCTCCAATTCAGTTTTATTCACACTTCCATTTTCTTCAATTGTTTTTAAATTGTTGATTATTGTGAATTTCAACTATGAACTAAATTTTTTTATGCTCTCATTGAGAGGTAATCTGCCATGGATTTAGGGGCTCCCATTTCCCGCTTGGAGGAGATGAGCTAGCAAAATCAATTTAAGATCACAACACTGCAATGTGGTCAAATCGAGACCATGACTCAACCTACCGGTACCCAGGAGCAGATCGGCTCTATCAAAACCTCTATGAAAAACATAGAGAAAATGTTGCATGACTCATTGAAGCAGAAACCGGTCATGTTCGAGCATGGAACCCCAGCAATGATTCCGAGTTTTTGGGTGACTCAGACTACTCACTGCCAAAGGGGATGAAAACCGAGCTACCCATGTTTGACAGTGAGGGGGTTGAAGAGTGGACATTCTGAGCTCGTGAGTATTTTGATCTTTACTCGGTTCCGGTGGCGTAGAGAGTACGCATGCTTTCATTTCACATGATGGGTGCAGCCTAGACTTGGTATTGCTGGTGCATCAACAACTTCATCAACTACACCTGGGAGAGTTTCCTGGAAGCTCTCTGTGTTCGTTTCAGCACAATATTTTCCACAATCCAAAGGCAACCTTGAAGGAACTCAAACTGGTTTCCACGGTTGCAATCTATGAACATCAGTTTGAAGATCTCTCTAATAAGGTGACCGAACTGAATGGAGAGTGGATTGTTTCGTTGTTTGTGGTGAGATTAACAAACGCACTGAAATGTGAGCTTATGCTAGCCAAACCGTAGTCGTATGTTGAAGCAGTAGCCCTTGTCAAGCTCCATGAGCAAAAGTATCAGGGTGGCACATTGAATCTAAGACCACATGAAGGCCGGTCAGTGGGGGAACACACCACCTCAATTCAGCGCCACGAGGGGCGCACCCTCTCGTACATCTAGCTTTTCTTTAAACGCTACAAAAGGGGCCTCGGTCGTGGAGAAACCGAACCACACCACTACCGCCGCGACTAGTCATCGACGTTTATCTACGGAAGAGATTAAACAACGGAGAAATGAAGGACTATGCTACTACTGCGATAAAAGGTATTCAGTGGGCCATACATGTAAGTCTACTTATCTATTATTGGTGGGAGGAGAGGAATTAGAGGAGTTGTCCAAAGGCGGGCCGAGGGAGGGAGGAGAGTCGAACTTAGAGTATCCCATATCGGCAGCAGGATCACATTAAGAAGAGGTAGTCGAGATCAGTTTCAATACCATGATAGGTGCTTACCACCGAGAGACGATCCAAGTAGCCGGAACATGCAAAGGGCAGCCTGTTATGGTGTTGGTAGATGGAGGTAGCACCCATAATTTCATGAAAGAATCCACTACCAAGAAACTAAACCTGCCACAACACCAGTGCACATGTGCATTCACTTACTCTCGATCCTAACTCTGGACTTCTTTTTTGCCTTAGGCAAACTTTTGCTATAATAGTTCCTTCCATTCTACTATCCAAATGACCCCTCATGAGGCATTACATAGGTTTTCAATGAATTTACCCCCTAGTTATATCCTTGGCTCATCGCCAGTATTGGAAGTGGACTTGTTCTTGGGACTCGTGAAATACTTAATGATAAGTTGTGTTTTTATCTACATAAAGCCAGGAAGTGAATGAAAAAATAGGCAGACAAACAGAGGAGAGATGAAAAATTTCAGAAAAGTGATTGGGTTTTGCTAAAGATGAAACCTTACCGGCAAATTTTCCTATTTCACAGGGAGCACCCGAAGTTGGGAAGAAGATTTGTTGAGCCTTACAAGGTCTAGCGGCACATAGGGAAGCTCGCATACCATTTGGAACTTCCAGCCAACAACACCATTCATCCGATCCCCCATGTGTCGATGCTGAAATGATTCCATGGCAAACCACGAAAAGAGACCCATGTTCTCGTGGCAGCCCCATCAGCGTTCCAGCCTATGCCTACAGTGATCATTGCGCAGCGTACTATGATGGAGGAAGAAAAATCCATTGAGCAAGTGCTAGTAGATTGGAAAGGCATGTCACGAGAAGAAACCACTTAGGTGAATCGAGATGAGTTGTAGAGGATGTTTGTTGACTTAGACCTTGAAAACAATGTCTTGGTTGGGAAGGAGATGATTGATGCAACCACTCTTCCAAGCCTAATTCAACAACCACACCTAGCATCAGAAGATAAGGGTGAACATAGTGAAACAGGCCTAAATACTGGTAAGAGGGAAAGGAAAATCCTTTATTGAGCTAAGGACTATGTGATGGAAAAATGAGTGAGGAAATCACAAGAGGAATTGGAGAAGTTACAACTTAGTGGGAATTTAAAAGCAAGAGAGGGTGTGAGAAATGGGGAATCATTGAGGCAGTTAGGAGTGGCTGTTAGGATTTCATCATTTTTATGAAATGAAACCAAATAATCAATCATTGTTTTTTATTTATTTATTTAGAAGGATGGGTTGGAGAGTCTCTAACGTTAGGCATTACACATCATAACATTCACACCTAATATTAAAGATTCTCATGGATTATTGATCATAGTCAATTTTTTTTAAAAGCTCACCCAAACACGTCCGATATTCAATATATATAACACTTTATCTGCAAAAAAAATGAGAAACCGAATACATTTTGTCTTTTTCTTAAAAATAGAAATGATTTAATTTTGTTTATCTTTATGTCAATCCAGTTAGTTAGAGTTCATTATATATAATTCTGTTATGTTAGTTGCGATTAGTTAAAGAGAATTTTTGTATAGGAAAGCTAGCCTTGAATCCCTGCAAATATCATTATAACGAGTAGTTAAATTAAAGTACATTGACTTGGGTTTATGTTACCTTCTGGATATTAAGTAATCAATTTGTGGATTTTGCTAGAGAGATTAGGTAGGTTGTATTTTTGGATCATAGTTATGTATTAATCAAAATTCTCGTGTAGAAAGAATGATTGTGTTTGGTCAAACTAAACCAGCACAAAGTACCAAGTAACTACGTGCCATCAAATTTGAATTTCGAAGAGTGTCAAATTTCAGTAATCACAATTTGTAAGCTACACAAGCAAGTTGTCCAGAATTGCATTATTGAAAAGGTATAACATACATTAACATATTAATTCTATGTACTACCATCCACTTCCAATTCTATTCTCTAATAATAAATTCCTATATTACGGTCAGATTCAAGGTTAATCATTTTCTTAACTACATTCTCCAAAGCACGTGGATAAATTTGATCTCGGTTGATCTGGATTGTTTGAATAAATTGCTGTTGAATTTGTGGTTGTAGATAGAAGATTGTCTTCGATCAATGGTATGAATATGATGGTATTAGAATTGTGCTTTGTTAAGCATATGGCACTACACTGCTAAGGGAAAAAAGGAAAAAAGAGTTCATTATGCATTTTCATTCGCTTCCTTGTCATCTAATATGACTGAATTTCAGGAGTGTGACAAGGTAAAACAAAGGCTTCAATATTATTGAATGGATGGAATATACTATATACAGGTATAATTATTATGTTATTTGCTAAAAATTCATTATCAAATTAATTATTTGTATAGAATATATATTTAAACATAAAATATACAT
>NC_029793.2:117131870-117133350 GCF_000816755.2 Arachis ipaensis
AACATAAAATATATAAAATATATAATAAAATATAAAATATACATTAAAAATAAATTAAAAATACATTTATTTATATACAAATATACAATAACTAATTTAGTAACTGATTTTTAATATATATATATATATATTATTTTTGGTTGGTGTAATATGCATGAAGAAATGTGTTTATAAATCTATTACGAAAACTTGATCCATTTAGCTCGATTTGATAGAAGTTTCATGAAAAGAATGCCATTTGTGCAAGACACAATACAATATGTTTGTTTAAAATGCCATTCGTGATGTGCCTATAATTCATATATATATATATATATATGTTCGGTAGGTCGGGTACCGGACAGTTCGGGTTGGTATCCTGGTTGAAGAGGGGGAGATCTCGCCTGGTCGTACGTCACCGGGTTGGGGTAGGCGACTGTTCTGAAACAGAACAAAAACGCCACTGTTCCCCTATTCCTGCGCTCATCCTCCACCGTGCGCCACCAGTAGCCGCCTCTGGGTCGACACTGTTCTGCCTCCATTCTCCCTCCTCTTGCCATTTTCTGTTTCTGCTTCTTCTGCAGGTTCTCAATTTATTTTCCTGTTTATATTTTCTTAGTTTAATTAGTTTGTTCAGTTTTTGTTAAATTAGTCAGTTTAGTTATGCATGCTTAGTGAATTATAGGTGGTTAGGAAGTTATATCTGATTTGTAGTGGATTTAGGTTGAACTTTTTGGTTGCTGCTGATGCCTGGAATGAACGGTTTCAAATTGTAGAGTGCTGTTTTATCCTTGTCAATGGCTGATTTCATGTCTTGTTTTGGTTGAGCAATGATGATGATGGCCTTATTATGCTAATTTTAGTAGACATTATTAGTAGTTTTATATTTGATTTTTTTTCTTTTTTTACAGGAAAACTATGTTGAAGGGGAAATCGAACTTCATTAAGGTCAAACTTTTAAGAGCAAATGTTACAGAGTAAAAGTCATGAACTTGTGGATCGGACATGATGATAAATCTATTTGCTACATAGCTAGTTCAACTCTTCTTTGTTATATTTTTTGCAACATTAGATGATATAGTTCGAGGTTGTCATGATAGTATATATATTGTGGTATTTTGAATGTGATTGTGGATCTGATGAGCGGATATTTTATACGCTTTTTGGGGTTAATTTCATATAGTTTTTAGGATATTCTAGTTAGTTTTTAGTTTATTTCCATTAGTTTTTAGGAAAAATTCATATTTCTGGACTTTACTATGAGTTGTGTGTTTTTCTATAATTTCAGGTATTTTTCTGGCTGACATTGAGGGAGCTGAGCAAAAATCTGATTCAGGTTGAAAAAGGACTGCTGATGCTGTTGGATTCTGACCTCCCTGCACTCAAAGTGGATTTTCTAGAGCTACAGAACTCAAAATGGCGCGCTTCCAATTGCGTTGGAAAGTAGACATCCAGGACTTTCCAGAAATATATAATAGTTCATACTTTGCTCAAGGATAGA
>NC_029793.2:117135844-117139185 GCF_000816755.2 Arachis ipaensis
TCTGAACTTTCTGAACTTTGTACTCTTTGACGGCATGAGTCTCTAAACTCCGTTGTTGGGGGGTGAGGAGCTCTGCTGTGTCTCGATGAAGTATTTCTGTTATTTCTGTTTTCCATTCAAACATGCGTGTTCCTATCTAAGATATTCATTCACGCCTAAGATATCCATTTGCGCCTAACTATGGAGAAGGTGATGATCAGTGACACTCATCACCTTCCTCAATCCATGAACGTGTGTCTGACAATCACCTCCGTTCTACATCAGATTGAATGAATATCTCTTAGATTCCTTAATCAGAATCTCCGTGGTATAAGCTAGATTGATGGCGGCATTCATGAGAATCCAGAAAGTCTAAACCTTGTCTGTGGTATTCCGAGTAGGATTCTGGGATTGGATGGCTGTGACAAACTTCAAACTCGCGAGTGCTGAGCGTAGTGACAGACGCAAAAGGATAGTAAATCCTATTCCGGTGCGACTGAGAACCTGCAGATGATTAGCCGTGCGGTGACAGCGCACCTGGACCCTTTTCACTGGAAGGATGGATGGTAGCCATTGACAATGGTGGTCCACCTACACACAGCTTGCCATAGGAGGACGTGCGTGCGTGAAGCAGAGATTCTGAAGACAAAGCATCTCCAAAACTTCAACATATTCTCCATTACTACATAACAAGTAACCTTAATCCATGCTCTCTTGTTTATTCGCAATTCAACTGATAAATATAATTGACTTCCTGACTAAGAATTGCAAGATAACCATAGATTGCTTCAAACCAACAATCTCCGTGGGATTCGACCCTTACTCACGTAAGGTATTACTTGGATGACCCAGTGCACTTGCTGGTTAGTGGTACGAGTGTGAAAAGTGTGATTCACAATTCGTGCACCAAGTTTTTGGCGCCGTTGCCGGGAATTGTTCGAGTTTGAACAACTGACGGTGAATCTTGTTGCTTAGATTAGGAAATTTTCGTCTTTTGAGTTAGAGTCTTTTGTTTTCTTTTCAAAAATTTTTCAAAGGTAATAATTTCTCTATTAAATTTTGTGCCAAACTCTAAGTTTGGTGTTTTCTTATTGATTCCCCTTAAGTTTTCGAAAATTTTAGTTTAGTTTTCTAAAAATTTTAAGTTTGGTGTTCTTGTGAATCTTCAAAGTGTTCTTGAGTTTTCCTTGTGTCTTGATCTTAAAATTTTTAAGTTTGGTGTTCCTTGGTGTTTTCCCTCAAAATTTTCAAAAACAAGGAGCATTAGATCTAAAAAAATTTTAAATCTTGTGCTATCTTATTGTTTTTCTCTCTCCTCTTTAAATTCAAAAATATCTTTTCTCTCTATTTTAAAGCAAATTTTCGAAACTTACCTTTAAAAATTCAGAATTTTTTTTAATTTAAAATCGTTTCCAAATCATATATTTTTCAAAACTTCCTTACCACTTTCTCTCCCCTCATTTTTTCGAAAATCTTCACCTATTTTAATTTATTTTATTTTGATTTATTTTATTTTCGAAATAAATAAATAAATAAATAAATAAAAATAAAAATAAAAATATTTTTTTTTACATCATCTCCCTTTCTCCATCATGGATCTAAGTGGAAATGAATAGTCCAGGAGGACTCTGGGGTCATATGCTAACCCCTCTACTGCTTCATATGGGAGTAGTATCTGCATACCCTCCATTGGAGTCAGTAGCTTTGAGTTGAATCCTCAGCTCATTATCATGGTGCAGCAAAATTGCCAGTATTCCGGTCTTCCACAGGAAGAACCTACAGAGTTTCTGGCACAGTTTTTACAAATTGCTGACACAGTACATGATAAGGAAATAGATCAGGATGTCTACAGACTATTACTGTTTTCATTTGCTGTGAAAGATCAAGCTAAGAGGTGGTTAAATAACTAACCTAAGGCCAGCATAAGGACATGGAAACAGCTGACAGAAAAATTCCTGAATCAATACTTTCCCCCAAAACGAATGACACAGCTAAGGCTGGACATCCAAGGCTTTAAACAAGGAGATAATGAATCTCTTTATGATGCCTGGGAGAGATACAGAGAGATGCTACGAAAATGCCCCTCTGAAATGTTTTCAGAGTGGGTTCAGTTAGACATCTTCTATTATGGGCTTGCAGAAGGAGCTCAGATGTCTCTAGATTACTCAGCTGGTGGATCTATCAACATGAGAAAAACAATTGAAGAAGCTCAAGAGCTCATTGATACAGTTGCCAGAAATCAGTATCTGTACATAAGCAGTAACTCTTCCATGAAAGAAGAGGCTGAAACAGTAACTGCTGAACTCAGTTCTGCAAAGTAAGCTGTTGAATTCAATCAGCAATTGGATTTTCTAACAAAGCAATTAGCTGAATTCAAGGATAAACTACAAGAGACAAGGATGGCTAATATAAATGTGGAAGAACGATTGAAGCAAACCAAGCAGCAGCTGTCAAGACAAATAACAGAAGAATACCAAGCAGTTCAATTAAGAAGTGAGAAAACATTAAATACCCCACCTCAAGGCAGCAAAGAGCTAAGGAATGAGCAAACCACCCAAAATTCATCTGAGGACAGTAAGAGCCCAGGGAAAAGCAATTTTGGCGTTAAAACGCCAGAAATTTGGTGGAAGGCTGGCGCTGAACGCCCAGACCATGCTCAGGACTGGCGTTCAACGCCAAAAACAAGGCAGGACTGGCGTTCAACGCCAGAAATAGGCAAGGATCTGGCGTTGAACGCCCAAAATGGGCAAGATCTGGCGCTGAACGCCCAAAATGGGCACAGTTCTGGCGTTCAGACGCCAGGAACAGACAAGGAGCTGGCGTCCAATTTCACTCCAGCTTCTAACCCTGGCACTCAATTGCCAGTGAGGGATCAGACACACACAAATACTGATAACAATCCCTCTAAAAAGGCTTCTTCAACCACTTCTGTAGGCAATAAACCTGCAGCAACTAAGGTTGAGGAATATAAAGCCAAGATACCTTATCCTCAAAAACTCCGGAAAGAGGAGCAGGATAAGTAATTTGCTCGCTTTGCAGATTACCTCAGGACTCTTGAAATAAAGATTCCATTTGCAGAAGCACTTGAGCAAATACCTTCTTATGCCAAGTTCATGAAGGAGATCTTGAGTCATAAAAAGGATTGGAGAGAAACAGAAAGAGTTCTCCTCACTGAAGAATGTAGTGCAGTCATTTTGAAGAGCTTTCCTGAAAAGCTTAAAGACCCTGGGAGTTTTCTGATACCATGCATATTAGAAGGTAATTGCACCAAGACAACTTTATGCGATCTTGGGGCAAGTATCAACCTAATACCAGCATCCACTATCAGAAAGCTTGGCTTAACTGAAGAAGTTAAACCAACC
>NC_029793.2:117140293-117142705 GCF_000816755.2 Arachis ipaensis
ATTACCACCATCCTTGAAATATGCATTTCTGGGAGAAGGTGACACTTTTTCAGTGATCATAAGCTCTGCCTTAAATTCACAGGAAGAGGAAGCACTTATTCAAGTGCTAAGGACACACAAGACAGCTCTTGGGTGGTCCATAGGTGACCTTAAGGGCATAAGCCCAGCTAGATGCATGCACAAAATCTTATTGGAGGATAATGCTAAACCAGTGGTTCAACCACAGAGACGGCTAAATCCAGCCATGAAGGAAGTGGTGCAGAAAGAGGTCACCAAATTACTAGAGGCTGGGATTATTTACCCTATTTCTGATAGCCCCTGGGTGAGCCCTGTCCAAGTCGTCCCAAAAAAGGGAGGCATGACAGTGATTCATAATGAAAAAAATGAACTAGTTCCTACAAGAACAGTCACAGGGTGGCGCATGTGTATTGACTACAGAAGGCTCAATACAGCCACCAGAAAGGATCATTTTCCTTTACCATTCATAGACCAGATGCTAGAATGACTAGCAGGTCATGATTATTACTATTTTTTGGACGACTACTCAGGCTATAACCAGATTGCAGTAGATCCTCAGGATCAAGAGAAAACAACATTCACGTGTCCATCTGGAGTGTTTGCTTATAGAAGGATGCCATTTGGGCTGTGTAATCCATAGAAAGGATTGGGCACGGAGCTTGGATGATGCTCTGTGGGCTTACAGAACAGCATTCAAGACCCCTATAGGGACCTCTCCATACCAACTTGTGTATGGTAAGGCATGTCACCTGCACGTTGGTGCACGAATTGTGAATCACACTTTTCACAATGCGTACCACTAACCAGCAAGTGCACTGGGTCGTCCAAGTAATACCTTACGTGAGTAAGGGTCGAATCCCACGGAGATTGTTGGTTTGAAGCAATCTATGGTTATCTTGTAAATCTTAGTCAGGAAGTCAATTATGTTTATCAGTTGAATTGCAAATAACCAAGAGAGCATAAATTAAGGGTTACTTGTTGTGCAGTAATGGAGAATATGTTGGAGTTTTGGAGATGCTTTGTCTTCTGAATCTCTGCTTTCCTCTGTCTTCTGATTCACGCATGCACGTCCTTCTATGGCAAGCTATGTGTTGGTGGATCACCGTTGTCAATGGCTACCTTCCATCCTTCCAGTGAAAACTACGCTCACGCGCTCTGTCACAGCACGGCTAATCACCGGTTGGTTCTCGATCCGGTTGGAATAGGATTTACTATCCTTTTGCGTCTGTCACTAACGCCCAGCCTTCAGGAGTTTGAAGCTCGTCACAGTCGTTCAATCCTTGAATCCTACTCGGAATACCACAGACAAGGTTTAGACTTTCCGGATTCTCATGAACGCCGCCATCAGTTCTAGCTTATACCACGGAGATTCTGATTAAGAGATCTCAGAGATACTCATTCAATCGGATATAGAACGGAGGTGGTTGTCAGGCACACGTTCATGGTTTGAGGAAGGTGATGAATGTCACAGATCATCACCTTCATCACAGTTATGCGCGAATGAACATCTTAGATAGGAACAAGCGTGTTTGAATGGAAAACAGAAATACTTGCATTAATTCATCGAGACACAACAGAGCTCCTCACCCCTAACAATGGGGTTTAGAGACTCATGCCGTCAGAGAATACAAGGATTTGATCTAAAATGTCATGAGATACAAAATAAGTCTCTAAAAGTTGTTTAAATACTAAACTAGTAGCCTAGGTTTACAACAAATGAGTAAACTATGATGGATGATGCAAAGGCCCACTTCTGGGGCCCACTTGGTGTGTGCTGGGGCTGAGAATTAAGCAATCCATGTGCAGAGGCCATTTGTGGAGTTGAACGCCAGTTTTTGTGCCAGTTTGGGCGTTCAACTCCAGCTTTTGATCCTTTTCTGGCGCTGGACGCCAGAATTAGGCAAAGAACTGGCGTTGAACGCCAGTTTACGTCGTCTATCCTTGTGTAAAGTATGGACTATTATATATTGCTGGAAAGCCCTGGATGTCTACTTTCCAATGCAATTAAAAACATGCCATTTCGAGTTCTGTAGCTCCAGAAAATCTACTTTGAGTGCAGGGAGGTCAGAATCCAACAGCATCAGCAATCCTTTTTCAGCCTGAATCAGATTTTTGCTCAGCTCCTTCAATTTCAGCCAGAAAATACCTGAAATTACAGAAAAACACACAACTCATAGTAAAGTCCAGAAAGATGAATTTTTCCTAAAAACTAACGGAAATAAACTAAAAACTAACTGGAATATACTAAAAACTATATGAAATTAACCCCAAAAAGCGTATAAAATATCTGCTCATCACAACACCAAACTTAAATTGTTGCTTGTCCTCAAGCAACTAGACAAATAAAATAGAAGACTAATAGGTTGAGAAGCAATAATATCTCAGAGTTTTTGA
>NC_029793.2:117145863-117146520 GCF_000816755.2 Arachis ipaensis
CTTTGCTAAAGTCCCCAATTAGTGGTGTCCAGAGTTCTTAAGCACACTCTTTTTTTTGCTTTGGACCTTGACTTTAACCGCTTAGTCTCAAGTTTTCACTTGACACCTTCACGCCACAAGCACATGGTTAGGGACAGCTTGGTTTAGCCGCTTAGACCAGGATTTTATTCCTTTAGGCCCTCCTATCCACTGATGCTCAAAGCCTTGGGATCCTTTTTATTTGCCCTTGCCTTTTGGTTTTAAGGGTTATTGGCTGTTTGCTCTTGCCTCTTGGTTTTAAGAGCTTTTGGCTTTTTCTGCTTGCTTTTTCTTTTTCTTTCTATTTTTTTATTTTTTATTTTTTTTAATTTTTTCTACAAGCTTTGTTCTTTGCTGCTTTTTCTTGCTTCAAGAATCATTTTTATGATTTTTCAGATTATCAATAACATGTCTCATGTTCATCATTCTTTCAAGAGCCAACATATTTAACAGTCTTAAACAACAAATTCAAAAGACATATGCACTGTTCAAGCATTCATTCAGAAGACAGAAAGCATTGCCACCACATGTTACTAATTAGAATTTTTCTTATTAAAAACTCGAAATTTTATTGCCTCTTATTTAAAAGATCTACTATTTTATTCATGTTTGCTGATGATGAGAAAAATAGACTATACT
>NC_029793.2:117146795-117152470 GCF_000816755.2 Arachis ipaensis
CATGCTCTGTTCTGGCGTTGAACGCCAGACAGGTGCTTCCTCCAGGGTGTGGTGATTTTTCTTCTGCTGTTTTTGATTCCGTTTTCAATTTTTAATATTTATTTTGTGACTCCACATGATCATGAACCTAATAAAACATGAAAAACCATGAAAATAAATAAAAATTGGGTTGCCTCCCAACAAGCGCTTCTTTAATGTCCTTAGCTGGACCTTGCTGAGCTTTTAATCTAGCTTCAGCCTTGAGCATTCTTGCTCAATGTTGCCTTCAAGATAATGCTTGATTCTCTGTCCATTGACAATGAACTTCTTATCAGAATCAATATCTTGAAGCTCCACATAACCATATGGTGATACACTTCTAATCACGTATGGTCCCCTCCACCGGGATTTCAGTTTCCCGGGGAATAGCCTGAGTCTAGAGTTAAACAACAGAACCTTCTGTCCTGGTTCAAAGATTCTAGATGACAGCTTTCTGTCATTACTCGAAATTTTATTGCCTCTTATTCAAAAGATCTACTATTTTATTCATGTTTGCTGATGATGAGAAAAATAGACTTATAACTTAATTGGGGATAAAATCAAACTAGACACTAATTACTACTAATGATCATGTAATGAAGACACAAACATAGATAAGCACTTAACATAGAGAAAACGAAAAACAGAGAAAGTAAGAACAAGGAACGAGTCCACCTTAGTGATGATGGCATTTCCTTCTTGAGGCACCAATGATGTTCTTGAGCTTCTTTTATGTCTCTTCCTTGCCTTTGTGGCTTGATTCCTAGTGATTTTTGGTATTTCTATCCTCAGTTGCTTCCAATAATTATGTGGAGGGAAGTGCATCCCCTGAGGTATCTCTTGATTTATAGCCACATGTTCTACCACTGAGCTATAGATCCTTCACATAATTGTTTTACCACACCAAACTTAGAATGTTGCTCGCCCTCGAGCAAAAGAAGAGGGAATAGATGAAGAAGAAAATGTGGAAAGAAAAAAAAAACTAGGATTATGAGGAGGGAAGGTGGGGATCCTGTGGGGTCCACAGATCTTGAAATGATCCTGTGAGGTCCACAGGTCTTGAGGTGTCAAGGCATTTACATCCCTGCACCAATTTGGGCATGCAAAATTCCCTTGCACACAACTCTGGGCGTTCAGCGCCAGGTTGGTGCCCATTTTGGGCATTCAACGCCCATTTACTTGGTTGAAGAAGCCTTTTTAGAGGGGTTGTTATCAGCATTTGTGTGTGTCTGATCCCTCACTGGCAATTGAGTGCCAGAGTTAGAAGCTGGAGTGACGTTAGACGCCAGCTCATTGTCTGTTCCTGGCGTCTGAACGCCAGAAATGTGCCCATTTTGGGCGTTCAATGCTGGATCCTGCCCTAATTGGGCGTTCAACGCCAGATTCTTGCCCATTTCTGGCGTTGAACGCCAATCCTGCCTTGTTTCTGGCGTTGAACGCCAGTTTTGGGCATGGTCTGGGCGTTCAGCGCCAGCCTTCCAACAATTTTCTGGCGTTTTAGCGCCAGAATTATTTTTCCCTGGGCTCTTACTGTCCTCAGGTGAATCTTTGGTGGGTTGCTCATTTCTTGGCTTTTTGATGCCTTGAGGTCGGGTATTTAATGTTTTCCCACTTCTTAATTGAACTGCTTGGCATTCTTCTGCTATTTGCCTTGATAGCTGCTGCTTTGTTTGCTTAAACTGTTCGTCCATATGTATATTAGCCATCCTTGTCTCTTGTAACCTGTCTTTAAATTCGGCTAGTTGCTTTGTTAGAAAATCCAATTGCTGATTGAATTCAGCAGCTTGTTTTACAGGACTGAGTTCAGCAGTTGCTGTCTTAACCTCTTATTTCATGGAAGGGTCACTGCTTAGGTACAGATGCTGATTCCTGGCAACTGTATCAATGAGCTCTTGAGCCTCTTCAATTGTCTTTCTCATGTGGATAGATCCACCAGCTGAGTAATCTAGAGACATCTGGGCTCCTTCTGCAAGCCCATAGTAGAAGATGTCTAACTGAACCCACTCTGAGAACATTTCAGAGGGGCATTTTCGTAGCATCTCTCTGTATCTCTCCCAGGCATCATAAAGAGATTCATTATCTCCTTGCTTGAAGCCTTGGATGTCCAGCCTTAGCTGTGTCATCCTTTTTGGAGGGAAATATTGATTCAGGAATTTTTCTGTCAGCTGTTTCCATGTCCTTATGCTGGCCTTAGGTTGGTTATTCAACCACCTCTTAGCTTGATCTTTTATAGCAAATGGAAACAGTAATAGTCTGTAGACATCCTGATCTATTTCTTTATCATATACTGTGTCAGCAATCTATAGAAACTGTGCCAGAAACTCAGTAGGTTCTTCCTGTGGAAGACCGGAATACTGGCAACTTTGCTGCACCATGATAATGAGCTAAGGATTCAACTCAAAGCTACTGACTCCAATGGAGGGTATGCAAATGCTACTCCCATATGAAGCAGTAGAGGGGTTAGAATATGACCCCAGAGTCCTTCTGGACTGTTCATTTCCGCTTAGATCCATGATGGAGAAAGGGAGATGATGTAAAATAGAGAAAATATTTTTATTTATTTAATTTATTTATTTATTTCGAAAACAAAATAAATTAAAATAAAATAAATAAAAATGGGTGAAGATTTTCGAAAAAATGAGGAGAGAGAAAGTGGTTAGGAAGTTTTGAAAAAGGATATGATGATTTTTGAAAAAGGTTTTAAAATTAAAAAAAAATCTGAATTTTAAAGGAAATTTTCGAAAAATTGCTTAAAAATGGAGAGAAAAAATATTTTTTTGAATTTAAAGAGGAGAGAGAAAAACAATAAGATAGCACAAGATTTAAAATTTTTAGATCTGATGCTCCTTGTTTTCGAAAATTTTTAAAGGAAAAACACTAAGGAACACCAAACTTAAAAATTTTAAGATCAAGACATAAGGAAAACTCAAGAACACCTTGAAGACTCACAAGAACACAAGAACATGAAGGAAGAACACCAAACTTAAAATTTTTTAGAAAACCAAAATAAATTTTCGAAAATTTTTTTTTTTTTGAAAAATCAACAAGAAAACACCAAACTTAAAGTTTGGCACAAAATTTAATAGAGAAAATATTATTTATGAAAAAGGTATAAAAAAGAGTGTACCAAACTGCCACGGGCTTAGACTAACGCTCTAGCCAATTGGGCAGTAAATGTAACACTTGTTTTAAAGAAGGATATTTTTTTACCAAGAACAATAATAAGAGACTCTAAACCAAAAAGAAAAATTTTCCTAATCTAAGCAACAAAATAATCCGTCAGTTGTTCAAACGGGCTGAGAATTAAGCAATCCACGTGCAGAGGCCATTTGTGGAGTTGAACGCCAGTTTTTGTGCCAGTTTGGGCGTTCAACACCAGCTTTTGATCCTTTTCTGGCGCTGGACGCCAGAATTGGGCAGAGAACTGGCGTTGAACGCCAGTTTACGTCGTCTATCCTTGTGCAAAGTATGGACTATTATATATTGCTGGAAACCCCTGGATGTCTACTTTCCAACGCAATTGAAAGCATGCCATTGCAAGTTCTGTAGCTCCAGAAAATCCACTTTGAGTGCAGGGAGGTCAGAATCCAAAAGCATCAGCAGTCCTTTTTTAGCCTGAATCAGATTTTTGCTCAGCTCCTTCAATTTCAGCCAGAAAAATACCTGAAATTACAGAAAAACACACAACTCATAGTAAAGTCCAGAAATATGAATTTTTCCTAAAAACTAATGGAAATAAAATAAAAACTAACTAAAACATACTAAAAACTATATGAAATTAACCCCAAAAAGCATATAAAATATCTGCTCATCACTCGTGAAACTGGAACATAAAGCCTACTGGACAACCAGATTCCTAAACTTTGATGCCAAGTTAGCAGGAGAAAAAAGATTGCTCCAGTTAAATGAGCTAGAGGAATTCAGATTCACAGCTTTCGAAAATGCCAAGCTTTATAAAGAGAAATAAAAAAAGTGGCATGACAGAAAGCTGTAATCTAGAATCTTTGAACCAAGACAGAAGGTTCTGCTGTTTAACTCTAGACTCAGGCTATTCCCCGGGAAATTGAAATCCCGGTGGAGGGGACCATACGTGATTACAAGTGTATCACCGTATGGTTATGTGGAGCTTCAAGATATTGATTCTGATAAGAGGTTCATTGTCAATGGACAGAGAATCAAGACTATCTTGAAGGCAACGTTGAGCAAGAATGCTCAAGGCTGAAGCTAGACTAAAAGCTCAGCAAGGTCCAGCTAAAGACAATAAAGAAGCGCTTGCTGGGAGGCAACCCAGCCATGGAGCATCAATCCTTTAAGCATTTTGTCCTATTTTTATTTTTATTTGTTTATATAGAGTTCATTGATAACAAGGTAAAGAATCAATTGCATAAGTTCACAGGGTTACAGAAGGAATCTGCACACAAAATAGAGAAAAAGAGCTCACTGGCAAGAAAACGCCAGTAAGAGCCTATTTTGGGCGTTCAGCGCCCAAAAGGGGCAGCCAGTGGGTGCTGAACGCCAGTAAGGATAACAATCTGGCGTTCAACGCCAGAAAAGGGCAACAACTGGGCGTTGAACGCCCAGGAGAGCAGCATTTGGGCGTTAAACGCCCAAAACAGGCAGTGTTTGGGCGTTCAAACGCCAGGATAGTGGGGAGGAGGTAAAAATCATTCTTCTTCATATTTTTCATTCTAATTTTAAAATTCCATGTTTTTAATTCATGATTTCTTGCATAAACATGTTAAGAACCTTGATTTCAAAAATTCCTCTTTAAAAATATCAAATGTATCTTAATCCATAAGCACCAAGCCTCTTTGCAAATTCAATCCAACTCTTTTCAAATCCTTTTTTTTAAAAACAAATCTATCTTTTCAACTCATCAATATCTTTTTCAAAATCTCCACTTTACCTTTTTCAAAATCTAGATCTATCTTTTTCAAAAATCTTTCATATCTTTTCAATTTTAAACTATATCCTCTCTTATCATATCTTCTATCTTATCTTTTCCAAATCAATCTTTTTTATCATATCTCTATCTCTTTTTTCGAAAACCCACCCCCTCCCTTTAAATTTGGGTTCGGCCTCCCTCCCCTTCCATCAACAATTGCACCTAGCTCTCCTTCTATCCCTCTCTTTTCTTTTCTTTTGCTTGAGGACAAGCAAACCTCTAAGTTTGGTGTGTTTATCCGTGATCACTAAGATCATGGCCAATTAGAATCTGAGCTTCACTCAAAAACTCTGAGATATTATTGCTTCTCAACCTATTAGTCTTCTATTTTATTTGTCTAGTTGCTTGAGGACAAGCAACAGTTTAAGTTTGGTGTTGTCATGAGCGGATATTTTATACGCTTTTTGGGGTTAATTTCATATAGTTTTTAGGATATTCTAGTTAGTTTTTAGTTTATTTCCATTAGTTTTTAGGAAAAATTCATATTTCTGGACTTTACTATGAGTTGTATGTTTTTCTGTAATTTCAGGTATTTTTCTGGCTGAAATTGAGGGAGCTGAGCAAAAATCTGATTCAGGTTGAAAAAGGACTGCTGATGCTGTTGAATTCTGACCTCCCTGCACTCAAAGTGGATTTTCTGGAGCTACAGAACTCGAAATGGCGCGCTTTTAATTGCGTTGGAAAGTAGACATCCAGGGCTTTCCAGAAATAA
>NC_029793.2:117152601-117158067 GCF_000816755.2 Arachis ipaensis
GCAGATGATTAGTCGTGCGGTGACAGCGCACCTGGACCCTTTTCACTGGAAGGATGGATGGTAGCCATTGACAACGGTGATTTACCTACACACAGCTTGCCATAAGAGGACGTGCGTGCGTGAAGCAGAAGACAGAGGAAAGCAGAGATTCTGAAGACAAAGCATCTCCAAAACTCCAACATATTCTCCATTACTGCATAACAAGTAACCTTAATCCATGCTCTCTTGTTTATTCGCAATTCAACTGATAAATATAATTGACTTCCTGACTAAGAATTGCAAGATAACCATAGATTGCTTCAAACCAACAATCTCCGTGGGATTCGACCCTTACTCACGTAAGGTATTACTTGGACGACCCAGTGCACTTGCTGGTTAGTGGTACGAGTGTGAAAAGTGTGATTCACAATTCGTGCACCAGGATCTTACAACAATTTTTATAAGTCAAATTTGATGGAAAATGGTCATTTATTTTTCTTTAGTGACTTTATTCAAATAGTTTAGATTATTTATTGACTCTAAATAATTAAAAAAATGAAATTAATTTGATTCACGAGAAAACTACTATTGAAAATAAAAAATTATATATTACAAAAAACCGTTGCCAAAAAATGACACCAATGGTAACGCTTTTAAACCGTTGTCTTAGACAACTATAAAATGGCAACGGTTCAAAAACCGTTACCAAAAAACGGTACCAACGGTAATGCTTTAAAACTGTTGCTGTTGTGGATAACAAAACTACCATAGTTTAAAACCGTTGCCTATCCATGCACGGTTTTAAACCGTTGTATCATGAAAAAGAACGGTTTAAAACCGTTGCATTTCGAGTAACGATTTGAAACCGTTGTTTATAATTTTTTTTTGAAACCGTTGCCTGTACCAATAACTTTGGCAACGGTTTTTTGTTTACCGTTGCCTTAGGTAAAAAACCGTTGCCTTTGAGCATTGGCAACGGCCGCATATACCACAGGTCAAAAACCGTTGCCAAAGCGTTGCCTAAAGTTTAGGGAACGGTTTTTCAATCTATGGCAATGGTTTTTGACCGTTGCGAAAAGCCTTGTTTGTTGTAGTGCAAGCACTTCGCCTGAGGAGGGGGGTGTCACCTGCAAAGACACTCCGACACTCTAGTCAGTGATATGTGTAGGCGAAAAAGGGATATGTGGAATGTAACGTACCTTGGGGGAAGGGCAGGACCTTTCCCATATATACCATGTCAGAGATGGGCCCATCAAGGACAGGCCCACCTTCCTTGATGCCTCCTTCTCACAGCTAAAGCGTAGCTGGCAGGGACACGTGTCCGGGTCGGCGACTGAGCGTCTCGCTCCCAACCGTCCGGGTCGGGTGGTGCTCGGGTCGGGCCGGCCCGCTAGTGGTTTGGGCCAGGCCGTAATAGTGCCCCCAACGCGTCAGCAATGATTGTGAAGGTGGTTGGTGGCGCGTTATCTCTTATTCCATGTGTTGTCGCCAGGTCGGCCGCCCGTGGAGGGGACGTGCCTCTTGTGCGTGTGACTATTTGTTGCTGAGGTGACCGTTTGTCGCCTCGTTCCTTGCGCGGAGCATTAAATGCTCATAATGGGTTGGAAAACCCTGTGCGCAAAGACCATTTTTCCCCTAGGCCTTTCGCGCTTCCTGAGTGGCAGTTTTAAACAGTTTTGCATTTGTTTTCCTTTCCCACTCTTGCTTCTCCTATTTTCTTCTTCTTCACTCCCAAATATCCCAAAGCCTCGTTCTAGCATCCTTGTGCATCTCTTTTTTCTTCCAAGTTTTCGCAACCAATTCAGGTAATCATTGATCCCCTTTTTTTCTGCTTCAAGGCTCTTTTGTCTTTACTGTTGGCTTTTCTGTATGTTTGCTGTTTGTGCTTGCTTCTTGTCTTTGCTGTTTGTTTGATTTATATGTTAGATAGTTTTAGTGTTAAATAGGTGCGTTAGGGGGTTACCATTCCAGGATGTCCACTTTCTTGACTTTGGATTGTGCCTTAGCCATACTTGATTTTAGTTTTTGGGTAGATTGAGTATAGTTTCTGGGTTTTTCCGAGCTCCCGGCCTGTTAGACTAACCGAGTGGTAACCCCACTGTAGGTATGCCTCGCGTCATCTCACGAGCTTCCACCTCCGCCGCGGGCTATGACTGGTATGCGAAATTGTGATCATCAACAATGGCGCCAAAGGACTTGGAGCTCTTAAACGTGAATCACACTTTGTCACAATTCCGCACAACTAACCAGCAAGTGCACTGGGTCGTCCAAGTAATAAACCTTACGTGAGTAAGGGTCGATCCCACGAAGACTGTCGGCTTGAAGCAAGCTATGATCACCTTGTAAATATCAGTCAGGCGAATTCAGATAGTGATGGAGAATTGATAATTAAAAGATAAATAAAACATAAAATAAAGATAGAGATACTTATGTAATTCTTTGGTTGGAATTTCAGATAAGCGTATGAAGATGCTTTGTTCCTCCTGAACCTCTGCTTTCCTATTGCCTTCTTCCAATCATTCATACTCCTTTCCATGGCAAGCTTTATGTTGGGCATCATCGTTGTCAACGGCTACTTCTCGTCCTCATAGTGAAAACGTTCCAAATGCGCTGTCATCGCACGGCTAATCATCTGTCAGTTCTCGATCATGTTGGAATAGGATCCATTGATCCTTTTGCATCTGTCACATGCCCAACAATCACGAGTTTGAAGCTCGTCACAGTCATCCCTTCCTAGATCTTACTCAGAATACCACAGACAAGGTTTAGACGTTCCGGATCTCAGGAATGGCCGCCAATAACTCTATCCTATACCATGAAGGTTCCAATCTTAGATTAGAAACCCAATAGATACACATTCAAGCTTGTTTGCATGTAGAACGGAAGTGGTTGTGAGTCACGCATTCATAGGTGAGAATGGTGACGAGTGTCACATAATCATCACATTCATCATGTTCTTGGGTGCAAATGAATATCTTGGAGAAGAAATAGACTTGAGTTGAATAGAAAAACAATAGTACTTTGTATTAATTCTTGAAGAACAGCAGAGCTCTACACCTTAATCTATGGTGTGTAGAAACTCCACCATTGAAAATACATAAGAACAAAAGGTCTAAGCATGGCCGAATGGCCAGCCTCCCAAAGAGGGTTCAATCATCAAAACATGATTCCAGGATGATCAAAATATGAAAATATAATAGTAAAAGGTCCTATTTATAGAGAACTAGTAGCCTAGGGTTTACAGAAATCAGTAATTAATGCAGAAATATTCTTCCGGGCCCACTTGGTTTGTGCTTGGGCTGAGAATTGAATCTTCCATGTGTAGAGACTTTTCTTGGAGTTAAACGACAGCTTTTGTACCAGTTTGGGCGTTTAACTCCAGCTTTTGTGCCAGTTCCGGCGTTAAACGCCAGAATTCTTGAGCTGACTTGAAACGCCTGTTTGGGTCATCAAATATCGGGCAAAGTATGAACTATTATATATTGCTCGAAAGCCCAGGATGTCTACTTTCCAACACAATTGAGAGCGCACCAATTGAGCTTCTGTAGCTCCAGAAAATCCACTTCGAGTGCAGGGAGGTCAGAATCCAACAGCATCTGCAGTCCTTTTTTAGCCTCTGAATCAGATTTTTGCTCAGGTCCCTCAATTTCAGCCAAAAAATACATGAAATCATAGAAAAACACACAAACTCATAGTAAAGTCTAGAAAAGTGATTTTTATTTAAAAATTAATAAAAACATAATAAAAATTAACTAAAAATACTAAAAATATACTAAAAACAATGCCAAAAAGCGTATAAATTATCCGCTCATCACAACACCAAACTTAAATTGTTGCTTGTCCCCAAGCAACTAAAAATCAAATAGGATAAAAAGAAGAGAATATACAATGAATTCCAAAAACATCTATGAAGATCAGTATTAATTAGATGAGCGGGGCTTTTAGCTTTTTGCTTCTGAACAGTTTTGGCATCTCACTTTATCCCTTGAAGTTCAGAGTGATTGGCATCTATAGGAACTCAGAATCTAGATAGTGTTATTGATTCTCCTAGTTAACTATGTTGATTCTTGAACACAGCTACTTTATGAGTCTTGGCCGTGACCCTAAGCATTTTGTTTTCCAGTATTACCACCGGATACATAAATGCCACAGACACATAACTGGGTGAACCTTTTCAGATTGTGACTCAGCTTTGCTAGAGTCCCCAATTAGAGGTGTCCAGAGCTCTAAAACACACTCTTTTTGCTTTTGGATCATGACTTCAACCGCTCAGTCTCAAGTTTTCACTTGACACCTTCACGCCACAAGCACATGGTTAGGGACAGTTTGGTTTAGCCGCTTAGGCCAGGATTTTATTCCTGTGGGCCCTCCTATCCACTGATGCTCAAAGCCTTGGATCCTTTTTATCACCCTTGCCTTTTGGTTTAAAGGGGTATTGGCTTTTTCTGCTTGCTTTTCTTTTTTTTTTCTTTCTTTTTCTTTTCTCTCTTTTCTTTCTTTTTTTGTTTTTTTGCCTCTCTTTTCTTTTTTTTTTCTGCAAGCTTTCTATTCACTGCTTTTTCTTGCTTCAAGAATCAATTTTATGATTTTTCAGATCATCAGATAACATTTCTCCTTTTCCCATTATTCTTTCAAGAGCCAACAATTTTAACATTCATAAACAATCAAATTCAAAAATATGCACTGTTCAAGCATTCATTCAGAAAAACAATAGTATTGCCACCACATCAAAATAGCTAAACTGTTTTAAAATCCAAAATTCATGTACTTCTTTTTCTTTTTCAATTAAAACCATTTTTCATTTAAGAAAGGTGATGGATTCATTTTCATAGCTTTAAGGCATAGACACTTAGACACTAGTGATCATGTAATAAAGACACAAACATAGACAAACATAAAGCACAATTTTCGAAAAACAGAAAATAAAGAACAAGGAAATTAAAGAACGGGTCCACCTTAGTGATGGCGGCTTGTTCTTCCTCTTGAAGATCTTATGGAGTGTTTGAGCTCCTCAATGTCTCTTCCTTGCCTTTGTTGTTCCTCTCTCATGGTTCTTTGGTCTTCTCTAATTTCATGGAGGAGGATGGAATGCTCTTGGTGCTCCACCCTTAGTTGTCCCATGTTGGAACTTAATTCTCCTAGGGAGGTGTTGATTTGCTCCCAATAGTTTTGTGGAGGAAAATGCATCCCTTGAGGAATCTCAGGGATTTCATGAGGAGTTTCCTCATGCTCTTGTCCATGAGTGAGATCTCTTGTTTGCTCCATCTTTTTCTTAGTGATGGGCTTGTCCTCATCAATGAGGATGTCTTCCTCTATGTCAATTCCAGCTGAATTACAGAGGTGAAAAATGAAATGAGGAAAGGCTAACCTTGCCACAGTGGAGGACTTGTCCGCCACCTTGTAGAGTTCTTGGGATATAACCTCATGAACTTCTACTTCCTCTATAATCATGATGCTATGAATCATGATAGCCCGGTCTATAGTAAC
>NC_029793.2:117158158-117173988 GCF_000816755.2 Arachis ipaensis
GGCAAGTTGAATGCCAACCTTACATTTTCTGGACTAAAATCTAAGTATTTTCCTCAGACCATTGTAAGCCAATTCTTAGGGTCCGGGTTCACACTTTGATCATGGTTCTTGGTGATCCATGCATTGGCATAGAACTCTTGAACCATTAAGATTCTGACTTGTTGAATGGGGTTGGTGAGAACTTCCCAACCTCTTCTTCGGATCTCATGTCGGATCTCCGGATATTCGCCCTTTTTGAGCTTAAAAGGGACCTCGGGGATCACTTTCTTCTTGGCCACAACTTCATAGAAGTGGTCTTGATGCACCCTTGAGAGGAATCTCTCCATCTCCCATGACTCGGAGGTGGAAGCTTTTTCCTTCCATTTCCTCTTTCTAGAGGTTTCTCCGACCTTTGGTGCCATTAATGGTTATAGAAAAACAAAAAAAGCTTTAGCTTTTACCACACCAAACTTAGAATTTTGCTCGTCATCGAGCAAAAGAAGAAAGAATAGAGTAGAAGAAGAAGAAACAGAGGAGATGGAGGGGGCTATGTGTTTCGGCCAAGGGGGATAGGTGGTGTGTATGTTGTGTGAAAATGAAGGAGTGAAGATGGGTTTATATAGGAGTGAAGAGGGGGTATGGTTTGAATTTGAAGGGTGAGGTAGGTGGGATTTTATGAAGGATGGATGTGAGTGGTGAAGAGAATAGTGGGATTTGATAGGTGAGGGGTTTTTGGGGAAGAGGTATTGAGGTGATTGGTGAATGCGTGAAGAAGAGAGAGAGAGGTGGGGTAGGTGGGGATCCTGTGGGGTCCACAGATCCTGAGGTGTCAAGGATTTCTCATCCCTGCACCATGTGGCGTGCAAAACGCCCCTTGCTGCCAATCTTGGCGTTAAACGCCAGGCTGCCACCTAATTCTGGCGTTTAACACCAGCTTCTTGCCCATTCCTGGCGTTAAACGCCAGTCTGGTGCCCATTTCTGGCGTTAAACACCCAAAATGGTGCTAGACTGGGCGTTTAACTCCCATTCTGCTACCCTTACTGGCGTTTAAACGCCAGTAAGTTTTTCCTCCAGGGTGTTCTATTTTTTCATTCTATTTTTCCTTCTATTTTTGTGACTTCACATGATCATCAACCTATAGAAAACATAAAATAACAAAAGAAAATAGAAATTTAACATAGATAAGTAAAAATTGGGTTGCCTCCCAACAAGCGCTTCTTTAATGTCAATAACTTAACAGTGGGCTCTCATGGAGCCTCACAGATGTTCAGAGCAATGTTAAAACCTCCTAACACCAAACTTAGAGTTTGACTGTGGGGGTTCAACACCAAACTTAAAGTTTGGTTGTGGCCTCCCAACACCAAACTTAGAGTTTGACTGTGGGGGCTCTGTTTGACTCTGTATTGAGAGAAGCTCCTTATGCTTCCTCTCCATGGTGACAGAGGGATATCCTTGAGCTTTAAGTACAAGGGAGTCTTCATTCACTTGAATGATCAATTCTCCTTTGTCAACATCAATCACAGCTTTTGCTGTGGCTAGGAAGGGTCTGCCAAGGATGATGGATTCATCCATACACTTCCCAGTCTCTAGGATTATGAAGTCAGCAGGGATGTAGTGGCCTTCAACCTTTACCAAGACATCCTCTACAAGTCCATAAGCTTGTTTCTTTGAATTGTCTGCCATCTCCAGTAAAATTTTTGCAGCTTGTACCTCAATGATCCCTAGCTTCTCCATTACAGAGAGAGGCATGAGTTTTATGCTTAACCCTAGGTCACGCAGAGCCTTCTCAAAGGTCATGGTGCCTATGGTACAAGGTATTTGAGAACTTTCCAGGATCTTGTCTCTTCAGAGGTAATCTCTGCCTAGTCAAGTCATCCAGTTCTTTGATGAGCAAGGGGGGTTCTTCCTTCCAAGTCTCATTACCAAATAACTTAGCATTTAGCTTCATGATTGCTCCAAGATACTTAGCAACTTGCTCTTCATTAACATCTTCATCCTCTTCAGAGGAATAATACTCATCAGAGCTCATGAATGGCAAAAGTAAATTCAATGGAATCTCTATGGTCTAAGTGCGAGCCTCAGATTCCCATGGTTCCTTATTAGGGAACTCCTTGGAGGCCAGTGGACGTCCATTGAGGTCTTCCTCAGTGGAAATCACTGCCTCTTCCTCTTCTCCAAGTTTGGCCGTGTGAGTTGTGGTTATGACCTTGCACTCTCTTTTTGGATTCTCTTCTGTATTGCTTGGGAGAGTACTAGGAGGGAGTTTAGTAATTTTCTTACTCAGCTGACCCACTTGTGCCTCCAATTTTCTAATGGAGGACTGTTCTGAGGGTTACCTGAAACTGTAGGTCGATCTCGGAAGAGATCTTCTGTACTGGTCGGAGCTGTTGGGTCTGACTTGTTGGTGGTGACTGGATCCGCCGCGTCCGACTTGTTGAACTGGCTGCACTGCTGATCCTTCGTCACCGGAGGGTGGGGGTACCTGCAAGAGACTCCGATGCTTAAGTTAGCATGGGTATTAAACAGGTTTTTTTTGTAGAATCAGAGTATGAGTTATACCTAGGTGCTCCAATGTATTTATAATGGTGTAGAGTGACCTTTTTAGATAAGATAAGTTAGTTATCTTATCTTATCTTATCTTTGGGTGAGGTCAGCTTATCTTCAACGGAACCGCCCTTCTCTCTATAGGCTTGGGCTGCCTTTGGATTGGGCAATGTTCCCTCATTTGGGCCCTTTACTGGGCTTTCCTGTCGATCTGGCCGAGTTCTTCGTAAAGAAGTCGGTTCGCTTGACCTAAACAGGTCGGTCGCTTTGCTACCGAACATCCCGGTTCGGACAGCTCGACCCAGGGTATGAACAGTGCCCCTGCTTGAGCTCGGTTTTCTTTTTTGAGGTCGAGTTCTCAACTTCGGTCCTTCTCTAGTAGAGCCAAACTCAAGCATTTTGTTGATTCCTTTGTAGAAGCTTTTGAATGTAGAACGTTTTTCCTCTAAAAGCGCGCGCTTTTATATCGGCGCTTTGGAAACGTGCGAGGGTTTAATGCCTTCATTAATTGCCCCGTTTCCCTTTGGCTCTTTTATTTTGATTTTGAAAACCCAGAAACGGTTTCTCTCCTTCGCCCTTTTCGTAACTTCTTTGCATTTTCCCTTCATTCTCTCGCTTTCAACTTTCTTTGTGTTGCGGCGTTGTTTGATTTTTCTGAAGCCTCTGCCTGGGTTCGTAGTTTCGTGTTTCAGCCCAGCGACGTTGCTTTTGCTCGTGTCTTTTCTTTTACTTCGAGGTAGCGATTCCAGATTTCGCCGTCTCTCTTCAACTTCCCTGAAGCCTGCTGCTTTTTCAGGTTGGTACTAACTTTCTTGCTTCTTTCACGGCTTCATTTTTAGTTTTTTGGTGAAGCTATTGCTTTTGCATGTTTAAAAGTTTGAATCTTTTCGTGATCTTGCATTTGTTTGTCGCTGTAAATGTGTTTTTCTTGGCTTTCTTTTGTGCGCTCTTCTGGCATTTCCGTCGAGGCTTTCTAAGGTTTTGTTGTTGCTTCTGATTTTTTACTATCTGATAGAAACTCTGTATCCGTTCCTTGCTTTGCTTGATTGCTTTTTGTCTGATTTCTCAAAAGTTTGTACCTTTGATGATTTCCACTTGGCGTGTTTTGATGTTTTGGGAATGCTTTTTGCTTGGTTGACTGTGATGACTTATGCTTCTGGAAATGCTTGCTTGTTTGAAGTCTCTCTTTTTTTTGTTTGAAAGATGCTGGGGTGAGAGCTGTAGATTTCTACTAGAAACCTTACTTGATTATTGCCTCCAAAAGATGCCCCAGGGACTTTGGTTTGAGTCTTGGGGTTTTCCTTTTCTGTGTGTTCGCCTGTTTCATGTTGAGTTGTTTTCTCCCTTATCCGAGATGTTTTTAGTAATCCCATCTTCTTTTCTTACTTGTAGAATTAGTTGGCCTCATGTCTTCTCGCAATAACATTGTAGAGATGTCTTCCAGAGTTCCCGAGGGGATGTCCGATTGGCTGGACTCCCTTGTCTTGTTGTGTGTTTCTATTGTGGATGCTGAATTTTGCACAGAGCTGAGGAAGCACCATAGGATTTGTGGTAATAGTGCCTGCGAGGGGGATTATGAGCTTGTTGCCCCTGATTCTAATGAGAGAGTTTGTTTTCCGACTTCCGTCGAGGGGGAGCGTCCCTCCTTCTATGCTTATGAATACTTCTTCAGCCAATTAAACGTTACTTTCCCTTTTACTGCTTTTGAAACTGACTTGTTGTGGTCCTGTAACATTGCTCCGTCCCAGCTTCATCCGAACTCCTGGGGTTTTATCAAAATTTTTCAACTTCTTTGCCAGGAGTTGGGCATAACACCTTCTGAAACTCTTTTCCTTTATCTTTTTGTCTCGGCCAAGCCCGGAGGTTCTTCCAAAAAGAAAGCTTCCTGGGTTTCTTTCAGATCAGCCCAGGGGCATAAAGTTTTTGCCATGTATGACGAGTCATTTAAAGATTTTAAGAACTACTTCTTCCGAGTTCATGCTATTGAGGGGGTCCGTCCCTTTTTTCTTGATGAAAATGATGAGCCTGCTTTTCCTCTAGAGTGGCAAAAGAATGTAAGAGTGCCACGTTACACATGGGAGATGCTTAGTGAGGTTGAGCGGGCCTTTGTAGTTGTTCTTGAAGATTTGTGGGGGAAGCCTCCCCATCTGGACACGAAGAGATTCTTGAGTGATCCATCTTTAGTTCGGGCTGCTTTGGGTACTGTCTGATTTGTTTTTATACTTGCTTCCGAGCTTTTCTTCTCCTATGTTGTAACTTGTCTTTTTGATTTTGTGTTTTTCAGAGATGTCGAAGAATAATGATTCTATGAAGGCCTATAAGAAGGCGAAGAAGGCGACTGCTGCTTTAAACATCTCGGCCAAGGCGGCCGGAGAGGGATCTTCTCAGGTTCCAGTTAAACCTCCTATACCAAGTTCTCCCGGGCTGAGGAAAGCAATTCCTACTCCTCGGGTTCGTCTGGTCGATCCTCCACAATCTTCTGCTGCAGCTTCTGGTGCTCCTCCTAGCAAGAAACAAAAAATCACTGAGCCTTTCGACCTTGATGCCCCAAACTTTGATGCGGTTGAGTTTGTGGATCAACAAATCGGTCCTTATGGTACTCTTTCTATGGACGACGTGTCGCTTCTTCATCATTTTGATTATATAACTCGGAGTGGTATTAAGTTGGCACACATGGGAGCGGCCTTATATCGAACTGCTCAAAGTCTTCCTCTCCATGCCACTAAAGCTTTCATGGAGGAGGCCAAACAGGAGTTTGATCGGATGAAAGGTTTGAAGGAGGAGCTTGAAGTGAGGGTGGCCAAGTTGGAAAATAATTTGGAGAATGAGAAGGCGAGTTCCACTTCTCTGGCAGCTTCTGTGAGACTGGCCGAGGACACGGCTATGAGACATATGGATAGTTATGTGACATCTTATCGGGAGGTGTTGCGTCTGAGAGAGGAGTTGGAGAATGCCCGAGCTAATTATTCCGAACTCCAAGGTCATCTTGTTGGCAGCGTAACTGCTGCCTATGAGAACCTGAAGGAACAAGTTCGGGTTATTGCTCCCGAGGCCGACCTGACCCTCTTTAGCTTAGATAACGTTGTCAAAGATGGCAAGGTTGTCCCTGATAACGAGGATGAGGATGATGTCGAACCTCCCCCCGTATCCTCTGCCAAGGTGTCAACTCCTGCCGTTCCCACCGAGGCCAGCCCTCCCACTTCTGATCCTGACTGTCAGATCTTAAACCGGGATGATGGTACTGTGGGTGCTGTTCCTCTCCAGACTCGCCCTCCGGCTTGTGGGCTTTTTAAACTCTTTTTGTTAACTGTTGGTACTTTCTCGTTGCTTGCCTAGCAACCTTTTGTTTTGACAAACAAAAGTAACTTTCTAGCTTTTTTGATGGCCTCTGAATCTTTATAGCTTTGTAGATTATATCATGCTTTCACGCTTAACTTGGTATCTTTTTTGTTTTCTGAGGATGTTGGGACCTTGCAGCTCGACCTTTTTGGATTGCTTTGTACTTTTGTAGCTTGAATCCTTTGTGGTTGTGGTTGTGTGGGTCTAACTTGTTCTTCGGTTTTCTCATTCTTGCTTGTGTTTCTGACGATCTATAACCGATTTCTTCAAGTTGGTCCTCCAAGTTATTTTTGTAATCCTCTTTCTTGGATCTTTGTTAGATCTCTTTCAGGGATTACTTTATAACTTGTTTAGTAGTAGGAGTCCGACTTCGTTATATCGGTCTCCTTTAAGTTACTTCTGCAAATAACTTTTTAGTAGTAGGAGTCCGACTTCGTTATATCGGTCTCCTTTAAGTTACTTTTGCAAATAACTTTTTAGTAGTAGGAGTCCGACTTTGTTATATCGGTCTCCTTTAAGTTACTTTTGCAAATAACTTTTTAGTAGTAGGAGTCCGACTTCGTTATATCGGTCTCCTTTAAGTTACTTTTGCAAATAACTTTTTAGTAGTAGGAGTCCGACTTCGTTATATCGGCCTCCTTTAAGTTACTTTTGCAAATAACTTTTTCGGTCTCCTTTAAGTTACTTTTGCAAATAACTTTTTAGTAGTAGGAGTCCGACTTCGTTATATCGGCCTCCTTTAAGTTACTTTTGCAAATAACTTTTTAGTAGTAGGAGTCCGACTTCGTTATATCGGTCTCCTTTAAGTTACATTTGCAAATAACTTTTTAGTAGTAGGAGTCCGACTTCGTTATATCGGTCTCCTTTAAGTTATTTTGTAGTCCTCTTTTTTGGACCTTTGTCAGGTCTCTTTCAAGGACTAATTGTATAACTTTTTGGTTTTGGGCTGACTTTGTTATGTCGGGCCCTTCTAAGTTAAAGTAATCCTCTTTAATAGGGTTGGTCAGACCTCTTTCCAGGGTTTACTTATAACTTGGGTTGACTTGGTTTGACTTCTTAACGTCAACCAGTCTTTAAGTTATTATTTTAGCAATCCGTAAGACCTCGTCAGGTTCTTTTTTTCGATCACTTTCGATAACTTCTTACATTATTCTGTGTTCACCTTTGCCGATTTGTAGAAAGTGGTTGTCATCTCTAGATCGTCCTTTGGGTGAATCGCGTTTTCACCTTTATCGGACGGTTGTCTTTATCGTGATCGTGCAGTGAAATTGTTTTTCACTTTCTGTCGATCGGTTGCTTTATAATCGGACGATGAATGCTTCAGATTAATGCGTCTTGAAATCTTGTAGAATATCTAAGATATATGTTATTCAAAGGAAAAGTGCAAATATATACATATGGAATCATCCCTTTAAGGCGGATAGTGTCTGAGTCTCAACTTGGTGCCTCATTAAAAAACCTTTTCAGGAAAAAGAGTGCATCCAATAATGAGATCTTTATTTTTTCTAACTGTAGTACCTTCTTAGGTTGCAGGCGTGCCATGATCTGGGAAGCTCTCGTCCATCGAGTTCAGAAAGTCTGTAGTATCGCTTCCCAGGTACTTCTACAACTCGGTAGGGTCCTTTCCAGTTTGCTGCCAATTTTCCTTCTCCTGGTCGAGTTGTTCCGATATCATTTTGGATTAGGATGAGATCGTTTTCCGTGAAACTTCTCGGTACTACCCTTTGATTATACCTGGAAGCCATTCAACGTTTTAGCACTTCTTCCCTGATCTGAGCTCTTTCTTGGATTTCGGGTAGCAGGTCGAGCTCTTCCTTCTGGAGTTGGGAGTTTGCTCCCTCATTATAATGAACTACTCTGGGCGATCCTTCCTCAATCTCTATTGGAATCATTGCCTCTATTCCATATGCTAATCGGAAGGGGGATTCCTTTGTGGTGGAATGTGGCGTCGTTCGATATGCCCATAGGACCTGTGGAAGCTCTTCTGCCCATGCTCCCTTTGCATCCTGTAATCTCCGTTTTAACCCGGCCAATATAACTTTGTTAGCAGCTTCGGCCTGTCCATTGGCTTGTGGATGTTCAACGGAGGTATACTGGTGCTTTATATTCAAGTCGGCTACTAGTTTTCTGAAGCCTGCATCTGTGAATTGAGTGCCATTGTCTGTGGTTATTGAATGTGGAACTTCGAACCTTGTGACAATGTTTCTATATAAGAATTTCTGACTTCTTTGAGCGGTGGCGTTGGCTAGGGGCTCTGCCTCGATCCACTTTGTAAAGTAGTCTACCTTGACTATGAGAAATTTAACTTGTCCTGATCCCTGGGGGAAGGGGCCGAGAAGATCGAGTCCCCATTTTGCAAACGGCCAAGGTGAAGTCACGCTGATGAGCTCTTCTGGCGGGGCGATGTGAAAGTTGGCATGTTTCTGACATGGTGGACATGTCTTTACAAATTCTGTAGCTTCTTTCTGTAGAGTTGGCCAATAAAACCCCGCCCGGAGTACTTTTTTGGCGAGAGCCCGTGCTCCAAGATGATTGCCACAAATGCCGCTGTGTACTTCTTCTAGTACTTCCCTTGTGTTAGAGGTCGGCATGCATTTTAGTAATGGTATTGGGATCCCTCTTTTGTAGAGGACGTTGTTTATGATGGTGTAGTACTGTGCCTCCCTTTTTAACCTCTTTGCCTCCTTTTCTTCTGTAGGGAGGGTTCCTGCTTTGAGGTAGTTGATTATGGGGGTCATCCATCCTTGGTCCTGATTTATTATGGCCAGGACTTTTCCCTCTTCCGAGATTGATGGGTTCTGTAGTATTTCCTGGATGAGGCTTCTGTTGTTGCCCCCTGGTTTGGTGCTGGCTAGTTTCGAGAGTGCGTCAGCTCGGGCATTCTGTTCATGGGGTATGTAGCAGATCTTATATTCCCCGAGTTGTCCGAGCTGTTTCTTGGTTTTATCCAAATATTTTTTCATGGTAGGGTCCTTGGCTTGATAACTCCCTGTTATTTGTGAGGTGAATACTTGTGAATCACTGTAAATGTTGAGTTTTTGAACTCCAACCTCTTTAGCCAGCTTCAAACCAGCTAATAAAGGTTCATACTCGGCCTGGTTGTTCGAGGCTGGGAACCCGAACTTGAGGGAGAGCTCGACTTGGATTCCTTGATTGCTTTTTATTATCACGCCTGTGCCACTTTCCGTTTTATTTGAAGAACCGTCCACATAGAGATTCCATTCTGTGGGGGTTTCCAGGGCATCTGTGAATTCTGCAATGAAGTCGGCCAGATACTGCGATTTGATGGCTGTCCGAGGTTCGTATTGGAGGTCGAACTCTGATAGCTCTACTACCCATTGTAAAATTCTGCCTGCTAAATCTGTTTTCTGCAATATTCCTTTGATGGGCTGGTTGGTTCGAACCTTAATGGTGTGAGCCTGGAAGTACGGGCGAAGTCGTCGAGATGTTAGAATGAGAGCATAGGCAAATTTTTCTATCTTCTGGTAGTTCAGCTCGGATCCCTGTAGCGCTTTGCTAATGAAGTATACAGGTTGTTGCCCACTTTCGTCTTCTCTGACAAGTGCTGAGGCTATTGGCCGGCTTCCTACTGCGAGATATAATATGAGTGGTTCTCCTTCTCGTGGTCGAGATAAGATAGGTGGCCGTCCTAAGAACTCCTTGAAGTCTTGGAAGGCCTGTTCACATTCTGTCATCCATTCGAACTGCTTTCCCTTCCTTAAAGTAGCATAGAAGGGGAGAGATCTTATCACTGCCCCTGCTAAGAATCTGGATAGGGCAGCCAATCTCCCGTTGAGTTGCTGTACTTCTTTGACGCAGGTGGGGCTCTTCATGTTGAGTATGGCTTGGCATTTATCCGGGTTTGCTTCAATTCCTCTTTGTGTGAGCACGAAACCTAGGAATTTGCCTGCTTCTACTGCGAAGGTGCATTTTGCAGGATTGAGCCGCATGTCATGCTTCCTTATAGTGTCGAACACTTGAGTCAGGTCGGACAGTAGTGTGTCTTCGTTTTGTGTCTTTATTAACATGTCGTCCATATAGACTTCCATGATCTTTCTGATGTGGTCTGAGAAGACTTTGTTGATTAGCCTTTGATAAGTAGCACCCGCGTTTTTGAGACCGAAAGGCATCATGATGTAGCAATAATTTGCTTTTGACGTTAAAAACGAGGTCTTTTCTTGATCTGGTGGATACATGGGGATTTGGTTGTATCCCGAATATGCGTCCATAAACGAGAGGTATCTATATCCGGAGGAAGCATCTACCAGAGCGTCGATACTTGGGAGTGGGTAAGGATCTTTTAGGCAGGCTTTGTTGAGATCGGTGTAATCAGTACACATTCGCCACTTCCCATTTGATTTTTTCACCAAGACGACGTTGGCTAACCATAGTGGATACTTGACTTCTCTTATGAATCCTGCCTCCAGTAGTGCCTGTACCTGTTCTTCCACAGCTTGGGATCGCTCAGCTCCCAGTTTCCTTCGTCTCTGCTGCACCGGGCGAGATCCTGGATAGACTGCCAACTTGTGGTTCATTAGCTTAGGGTCTATGCCCGGCATGTCTGCGGCTTTCCATGCGAAGAGGTCAACATTATCTCGTAAGAATTGTATCAGTAATTCTTTTGAGTCTCCTCTTAGGATCGTGCCGATATTAGTTGTTTTATCTGAGGTGTCTCCGATCTGAATCTTCTCTGTCTCACCTTCTGGCTGCGGACGGAGTTCTTCTCGTCACTGAACTCTGCCAAATTCAATTGTATGAAACTCTTCCCCTCTGCCTCTGAGGTTTAGACTTTCGTTATAACAGCGGCATGCCATCTTTTGATCTACCTTTATCGTGGCTATCCCTTCTGTAGTTGGGAATTTCATGCATAGATGTGGGGTCGAGACTATCGCGCCGAGTTGATTAAGTGTTGTCCGACCTATTAGAGCGTTGTAGGCTGAACTTACGTCGACCACAATGTAGTCTATTTTGAGGGTCCTGGATTGGTTCCCTTTTCCGAAGGTTGTGTGTAGCAATACGTATCCCAGTGGTTGTACTGGGGTGTCTCCTAGTCCGAACAGACTATTCGGGTATGCTCTAAGCTTCTTTTCATCTAAGCCGAGTTTGTCGAAGGCTGTTTTGAATAAGATGTCGGCAGAACTCCCTTGGTCTACTAATGTACGGTGTAGATTGGCGTTTGCCAGTATGATAGTGATGACCATTGGATCGTCATGTCCCGCGATGATGCCGGATGCGTCCTCTTTAGTGAATGTTATCGCCGGGATGTCGGGTGCTTCCTCCTTTCCCTCGACATGATATACTTCTTTGAGGTATCTTTTTCGAGATGATTTGGAGATCCCGCCTCCTGCGAATCTGCCGTGTATCATGTGGACGTGTCTTTCTGGTGTCCGAGGTGATCGTTCAGCTCGTCCGTCATCTTCGTCCCTTCGTCTCTTTCTTTGGTCATCATCTCGGGTGGCTAGAAATCGATCTAATTTTCCTTCTCTCACCAATTTTTCTATGATATTTTTCAAGTCGAAGCACTCGGTGGAGTGCCCTCGGACTCGATGGTATTCACAATATTCCTTCTGATTTCCTCCTCCTCTTTTGCCTTTGAGTGGTCGTGCTGGGGGGATTTTCTCTGTGTGGCAGACTTCTTTGTATATGTCGACCAGGGATGCCCTGAGAGGAGTGTAGTTATGGTACTTTTTGATTTTCTCCCCCTGTCGATCTTCTTTCTTTTTTGAGTCCTTGTCTTTGTCTCGGTAGGGGGCCCCAGATTTTGAGGTTTCTCCCAGCCGAGCGTTCTCTTCCATGTTGATGTATTTTTCTGCTCGCTCCTGTACTTTGTCTAAGGAGGTAGGGTACTTTTTTGATATAGATTGGCTAAAAGGTCCCTCTCGTAGGCCATTGATGAGCCCTATGATGGCGGCCTCTGTCGGTAAACTTTGTATGTCCAAGCATATTTTGTTGAATCTTTCCATGTAGTTGTGGAGGCTCTCCCGATCTCCTTGCTTGATCCCTAGTAAGCTGGGTGCGTGCTTGGCCTTATCTATCTGGATGGAGAATCTGGCCAGGAACTTTTTGGCCAGGTCGTCGAAGTTTGAGATGGACTTCGGAGGTAAGTTGTCGAACCATCTGAGGCGTCGGTAAGGTACATTCTGCTTCTGAAATTGCTGAGTTGATGGTTGGGATCTGTGGTGCCGTCGTACAAAATCATATCCGGGAGTTTGAAATCTTTTGGAATTTTGGTTTTCATGATTTCTCTGGTGAATGGATCTTGTTCTTTGCGTGAATTTTCCTCAGGGGTAATCCAAGGAGTTTTTGATTTGAGATCGGCTTCTAACTGCTGTAGTTTTTCTTCCAATTCTCGGCATCGCCGTACCTCCCTTTGTAGATCCTTTCCGATCTCTCGCTGTTGTTGGGTTTCTTTCTCAAGTTGCTTTAAGCGATCTTGAAGTACTTCTATTGCTCCCGGGTTTGCTGAATTTTTGTCTCCGTTGGATTCCGGGGTATCTTTCGGTGTGGTGTCCGCATTTTTGTACGGTGTTCTATTTTCTAGATCTGAGTCGTGGTCGTTGTCATGGCCATCCGCCATGGTGTTGGGATGACTTCCAGGTCCCCGGCAACGGCGCCAATATTCCGAGGGTTACCCAAAACTGTAGGTCGATCTCGGAGGAGATCTTCTGTACTGGTCGGAGCTGTTGGGTCCGACTTGTTGGTGGTGACCGGAGCCGCCGCGTCCGACTTGTTGAACTGGCTGCACTGCTGATCCTTCGTCACCGGAGGGTGGGGGGGGTACCTGCAAGAGACTCCGATGCTTAAGTTAGCATGGGTATTAAACAGGTTTTTTTTGTAGAATCAGAGTATGAGTTATACCTGGGTGCTCCAATGTATTTATAATGGTGTAGAGTGACCTTTTTAGATAAGATAAGTTAGTTATCTTATCTTATCTTATCTTTGGGTGAGGTCAGCTTATCTTCAACGGAACCGCCCTTCTCTCTGTAAGCTTAGGCTGCCTTTGGATTGGGCTGTGTTCCTTCATTTGGGCCCTTTACTGGGCTTTCCTGTCGATCTGGCCGAGTTCTTCGTAAAGAAGTCAGTTCGCTTGACCTAAACAAGTCGGTCGCTTTGCTACCGAACATCCTGGTTCGGACAGCTCGACCCAGGGTATGAACAAGGACCTTGTTTCAGTCATGAAACTTTGAGTGGTTTTGATTAGATCAGAGACAATGGTTGCTAAATCAGAGTGGCTTTGCTTAGAATTCTCTGTCTATTGCTGAGAAGGTGATGGAAAAGGCTTGCTATTGCTAAACCTGTTTCTTCCACCATTATTGTTGTTGAAACATTGTTGAGGTCTCTGTTGATCCTTCCATGAGAGATTTGGATGTTTTCTCCATGAAGGATTATAAGTGTTTCCATAAGGTTCTCCCATGTAATTTACCTCTTCCATTGCTGGGTTCTCAGGATCATAAGCTTCTTCTTCAGAGGAAGCTTCCTTAGTACTGCCTGTTGCTGCTTGCATTTCAGACAGATTCTGAGAAATCATATTGACTTGTTGGGTCAATATTTTATTTTAAGCCAATATGGCATTCAGAGTATCAATCTCAAGAACTCCTTTCTTCTGAGCTATCCCATTATTCACAGGATTCCTTTCAGAAGTGTACATGAATTGGTTATTTGCAACCATTTTAATGAGTTCTTGAGCTTCTGCAGGCGTCTTCTTCAGATACCTATGATGCTCCATTCTGAAAGCATGTCAGAAGGGCACCTTCTGATCTATTGCTTGTATCTTTCCCAAGCTTCATAGAGGGATTCACCTTCCCTCTGTCTGAAGGTTTGGACTTCCACTCTAAGCTTGCTCAATTTTTGAGGTGGAAAGAACTTTGCCAAGAAGGCATTGACTAGCTTTTCCCAAGAGTTCAGGCTTTCTTTAGGTTGTGAATCCAACCATGTCCTAGCTCTGTCTCTTACAGCAAAAGGAAAAAGCATAAGTCTGTAGACTTCAGGGTCAACCCCATTGGTCTTGACAGTGTCACAGATTTGCAAGAATTCAGCTAAGAACTGATGAGAATCTTCCAATGGAAGTCCATGAAACTTGCAATTCTGTTGCATTAGAGAAACTAATTGAGGCTTAAGCTCAAAGTTGTTTGCTCCAATGGCAGGAATTGAGATGCTTCTCCCATAGAAGTCAGGAGTAGGTGCAGTAAAGTCACCAAGCACCCTCCTTGCATTGTTGGCATTGTTGTTTTTGGCTGCCATGGTTTCTTCTTCCTTGAAAAGCTCTGTTAGGCCCTCTAAAGAGAATTGTGCTTTAGCTTCTCTTAGCTTTCTTTTCAAGGTCCTTTCAGGTTCAGGATCAGCTTGAACAAGTATGTCTTTATCTTTGTTCCTGCTCATATGAAAGAGAAGAGAACAAGAAAGTAGGGAATCCTCTATGTCACAGTATAGAGATTCCTTGAGGTGTCAGAGGAAAAGAAGAATAGAAGGAGGAGGTAGATAGAAGAGAATTCGAACATATAAAGAAGGAGGGAGTTTGAATTGCACCTTGAGGAAGAGTGTTAGTCCTTTAAATAGAAGGATGTGAGAAGAGGGGAAGAATTTTCGACATTAAAGTAAAAGATTTTGAAATAATTAAAAGAAATTTTGAAAATTTGATTAATGATTTTCGAAAACTAAAATTGGGAAAGAAATTAAGTGATTTTGAAAAAAGATTTTGAAATTAGAAATTAAAAAGATATGATTGAAAATTAATTTTGAAAAAGATGTTATTGAAAAGATATGATTGAGAAGATATGATTGAAAATCAGACTAAAAAGGGAAAGTTTTAAAATTAAAGTTGATTACTTGACTAACAAAAAATTAGAAGATATGATTCTAGAATTAAAACTTTTGATCCTTTCTTAATAGGCAAGTAACAACTAGAAAATTTTGAAGTAAATCATTAAGTATAACAAGGATTTTCGAAAATTATAAAAAATGGAAAGAAGTTGATTTTGAAGAGATATGATTGAAAAGATATGATTTGAAAAAGATTTGATTTTGAAAAATTATGAAGATTTGAAAAAGATTTGAATTAAAAACAAAATCTTCCCTCTAGTGTCCTTCTGGCGTTAAACGCCCGGAATGGCATCCATTCTGGCGTTTAACGCCCAAAATCCTACCTTTTTGGGCGTTAAACGCCCAGCCAGGTACCCTGGCTAGCGTTTAAACGCCAGTTTTCCTTCTTCACTAAACGCCCAGCTTTTTCTGTTTGATTCCTCTGCTGAATGTTCTGAATCTTCAATTCTCTGTATTATTGACTTGAAAAGACACAATTTTGAAAATATTTTTGAATTTTTAATGATGAGAAATAATAAAAAATGCAACTAAGATCAAATAAACAATGCATGCAAGACACCAAACTTAGAAGTTTGTATACTAAGGACTATAACAAATTGAAAATGCATGTAAGAAACAACAAAAGACACAGAATAAGAGAAATTAAAGATCAGAGAACTGAAATCATCAAGAACAACTTGAAGATCAATGAAGAACATAATGCATATATTCGAAAAATGCCAGAAGAATAAAAACATGCAATTGACACCAAACTTAAAAATTGATACTAGACTCAAACAAGAAACATAAAATATTTTTTATTTTTATGGTTTTATAAATTTTTTTGTGATTTTCGAAACTTATATGGAAAAGAAAATAAAGGGATTCAAAACTTTTAATAAGAATTCCAGGAACCATGCAATGTTAGTCTAAAGCTTCAGTCTAAAAAAGATTAGACATGGTTGGCCAAGCATCAGCAGGACATTACATTCAGCAGCTAAATTGATAAGAATCAATCAGCTTTTGTGATAATAAGAACATCACCTTGAAACTCTAGAATTCATTCTTAAAAATTCTGAAAAATAAAAAGAAAAGTACCTAATCTAAGCAACAAGATGAACCGTCAGTTGTCCAAACTCGAACAATCCCCGGCAACGGTTCCAAAAAC
>NC_029793.2:117174029-117181284 GCF_000816755.2 Arachis ipaensis
TTGTATTAATTCATGAAGAACAGCAGAGCTCCACACCTTAATCTATGGTGTGTAGAAACTCCACCGTTGAAAATACATAAGAACAAGGTCTAGGCATGGCCGAATGGCCAGCCAACATGATTCCAGGATGATCAAAAGATGAAAATACAATAGTAAAAGGTCCTATTTATAGAGAACTAGTAGCCTAGGGTTTATAGAAATCAGTAATTAATGCAGAAATCTTCTTCCGAGCCCACTTGGTGTGTGCTTGGGCTGAGCATTGAAGCTTCCATGTGTAGAGACTTTTCTTGGAGTTAACCGCCAACTTTGTGCCAGTTTGGGCGTTTAACTCCAGCTTTTGTGCCAGTTCCAGCGTTAAACGCCAGAATTCTTGAGCTGACTTGGAACGCCTGTTTGGGCCATCAAATCTCAATAAAAGTATAGACTATTATATATTGATGGAAAGCCCAGGATGTCTACTTTCCAACGCAATTGAGAGCTTGCCAATTGGGCTTCTGTAGCTCCAGAAAATCCACTTCGAGTGCAGGGAGGTCAGAATCCAACAGCATCTGCAGTCCTTTTTCAGCCTCTGAATCAGATTTTTGCTCAGGTCCCTCAATTTCAGCCAGAAAATACCTGAAATCACAGAAAAATACATAAACTCATAGTAAAGTCTAAAAAAGTGATTTTTATTTAAAAATTAATAAAAACATAATAAAAATTAACTAAAATATACTAAAAACATACTAAAAACAATGCCAAAAAGCGTATAAATTATCCGCTCATCAATGACCCATACGCTTGGGTTGTTTCCGACTTAAAGG
Source organism: Arachis ipaensis (assembly GCF_000816755.2). Lineage (NCBI taxonomy): Eukaryota > Viridiplantae > Streptophyta > Magnoliopsida > Fabales > Fabaceae > Arachis > Arachis ipaensis. Next base: position 117,174,833 of record NC_029793.2, read on the forward strand.
ACTCTCCAAACCTGATGGCCGAGGAGGAGCTGACGGAGTTCTGACAAGGCGAGTATCTGTGCGGAGGGACAGACGAGGAGGCTAATTATGATGTATTCGTCCCTGCCCCCAACGAGCGGTTATACGAAATTAATTTCCACTCCCCCCGGGTTGCCGACTGGATCTGGTTTTATAAGGCCATGTTCACCCAGGTGGGAGTTCGCATCCCGTTTTCTTCTTTTCAAATGGCGCTTCTTAACCGGATATCCGTTGCGCCGTCACAGCTGCACCCGAACAGCTGGGCTTCCATCCGTTGTTTTGAGATGGTATGCGAGTATCTGGAGCTGCCGGTGTCTGTTGATGTTTTTCTCTTTTTCTTCAACCTTACAAATCCTTCCAAGCAAGGGAAAGCGAGGAAGGGGTTCGTGTCCTTCCGATCTGCCCAGGGTCGGAGGATCTTTGGCTTGTTCGATGATTCATATCATGGGTTCAAGGATAAGTATTTTAAGGTGCATCCAGTCAAGGGTCGCCACCCCTTTTGGTTGTCGTTGGAGGGGGAACGGCTTATCCCGACGTACTGGAGTTTTGGGGCTGGGTCTAACACCTTCATTAAGGTGACTTATAAGGGAATGTCTGCCACGGACAAGAGAATTGCCGACGTGTTGTGGGCTATTTTCGGGAAGAACCATGTGAACCCCCACCTCCTCATGGGTGAGCGGGAGGTCGATAGGAATTATATTTGTGAGCTGCTTTGCCTTGTGTTTTTTGCATTGTTATCGCTTTATTTGGTTTTGCCGGCTTCACGACTAACACGTTTGTTTGTCCGTTGCAGTGGAGATGTCGGCTTCAGTGACGGGGCTTGAGGGTTTGTATAAGACCTTCCTGGAGGAGAGTGATGAGGAGAAGGCTGACGAGAAGGTTGACAAGAAACCGGAGAACCCTACTAAGGAGAAAAAAGATCAATCAGTGCCTTCACCTCGTGACACCGAGATGTCCGACAAAAACTTTGCCGGGCCGCATGCTTCCCCAATTCTCGAGGAGACGGCCGGCTCGATCATTCGTCCTCCTCCCGACAAGAGGATCCCGACTTGAAACTTATCCCCACTCCCAAGAGGCAGAGGGCGTCTTCCAGTCCTGAGAGGACTCTCATTGTGATGGAGAGGAACTTTGATGTTGGAGCTTTTATCGACTCCTAACTGATCCCCGGCACGGAAGATCACTTCCTTGGTACCGAACTGGCGGGACAGGCGAGGTGGATGTATCGCACGCTGCTCCGTGAAGCTGTAATAGCTCGGAAGGCTGAGTTCGAGTTGTCGGGGATGCAGTCACTGCGAAGAAAGCTCGAATCTGCTGCCACGGCCAACAATGAATTCAAAGTTCAAGTCAAATTGCTTCAGGAGCAGCTGTCCGAGGCGGGGGAAAAACTCAAGGCTGCTGAGGAGAAAGTTGTGTCTGCCGAGGAGAAGATGAAAGCCTCCGATGAGACCGAGTCCCGTTTAACCGAGCGGGAGATGACTCTGGAGAGCCAGCTGAATGCCGCGCAAGGTCGGGTGGTGGCCTTGGAGAAAGAGCGTGACGAGGCCATCTCATTGGCTAAGGCTGTTCAGGCCAAGGTTGAAGAGCTTAGGAAGAAACACAAGGCGACTAGAGAGCAGGGAAAGAACGCGATCTTCATGACTGAGGAGGCCCTTAAGGCCCAGGTGAAGATCGTGGCTCCCGACTTTGACACATCAGCGATTGGAGTTTTCAAGACGATCAAGGATGGAAAGGTCGTTGACATGGCGAAGAAATGAGCTCTTGTACCTTGTGTTTTTGTATGGACTTGTGGTTTTTGTTGTAGAACTTGTTTATATTGTTATACTTTAAAAGTCACTTAGTCGGCTTATTGTTATTGTCGTCTTTGCCTCTGGTAGCGTTTTTACTTCGTCGTGTTACCGTTTTGTTGGTGTGAGCTTTGCGTTCGTGTTTGTTTACCGTTGTGTTGGTAGTTCGGCGGAGCCAGGTCGTGGCCTTTCGCTATCATTGTAGCCGTTTGTAATGGCTTTTGTTTAGGTGGCCCCCGGGGTGATCAGTCCCGGGGTGCCGTATCGTGGTTCCATTTTAACACATCGTGGAACTTGTTGTCGCGTGATGTGTAAGTAGGAAAGAGAACAAATAGGAGTAAAATTGGTAGAAATGATAAGTAAACATTAACCGGTAATTAAACAAGTCTGTTACCGCGTCGTGAAACTTGTTGTCGCATGATGTGTAAGTAAGAAAGAGAACAAATAGGAGTAAAATTGGTAGAAATGACAAGTAAACATTAACCGGTAATTAAACAAGTCTATTACCATGGTAGATACAAAGGTGAGTGATTAAGTTTGTTAGATCGTTTGGCCGGCCTGCTTGATCTAGGGGTAAAACCTTCTCAGGTTACCCATGTTCCAAGTCCTCGGGAGCTCCCTTCCATCGAGCCTCTCGAATTTGTAGGCACCCTTGCCAAGCACTTCTCTGACCCTGTAAGGGCCTTCCCAGTTTGCCGCCAGTTTGCCTTCTCCCTGGGTCGGTAGGCCAATGTCATTGCGCCGTAGGATGAGATCATTTCGCTCGAAATCTCTCTTGAGCACTTTGGTGTTGTAGCGTAGGGCCATTCTTTGCTTTAGTGCTACATTTGACAGGTGGGCCTTCTCCCTGGTTTCATCTACTAGATCCTTCTCTACAGCTTCTTCCACCCCTTTGAGAAGTAACCGTGGGCTCGGCTTGCCGATCTCTACTGGTATTATTGCGTCTACCCCGTATGTCAGGCGGAAGGGGGTTTCTCCCGTAGCAGACTGCTCGGTTGTACGGTAGGACCAGAGGACTGAGGTGAGCTCATCAGCCCACGCTCCTTTCTTGTTATCTAGCTGCTTCTTGAGGCCCAGCAAGATAATCTTATTTGCGGACTCGACTTGTCCGTTTGTCTGGGGATGCTCTACCGAGGAGAATTTTTGCTTGATGCCCAACCCGACGAGGAATTCTACAAACTTCTTATCGATGAACTGCGTCCCGTTGTCTGAGATTACGACCTCCGGGATGCCGAACCGAGTTATCACTTGCCTCCACATGAACTTTCAACAATTGGACGAGGAGATAGTGGCCAGTGGCTCGGCTTCTATCCATTTGGTGTAATAGTCGACGACGACTATGAGATATTTGACATGCCCTGGGCCAACCGGGAAAGGTCCTAAGAGGTCGACTCCCCATTGTGCGAAGGGTCGGGAGGCCGTCATCAGGCTCAGTTCGGTGGCAGGTGCTCTGTGGAAATTAGCGTTCTCTTGACACTTGACGTATTTTTTCACGAACTCCTTGGAGTCTTCCATCATTGATGGCCAGTAGTATCCAGCTCGGATGAGCTTCCTTGCTAGGGCTTTGCCCCCGATGTGGTGACCACAGTACCCCTCATGGACTTCTCTGAGCATGTAGTCCGTCTGGTCGGGGTGTAGGTACTTCAGCAGAGGTTGGCTAAGTCCCTTTTTGAATAGTTGGCCCTGTATGACCGTGTATTTGGCAGCCTCCCTTCTTAACGTTTTAGCTTCCTTCTCGCCTCTAGGGAGTTTGCCGCTTTGCAAGAAATCGGTGATGGGGTCCATCCAGGAGGGGCTTATCTCGGTCAGGTGGAGGGCAACCGCTGGTTCTCTCGTGATGCCTTGAATGAGGGAGCGGTTGCCGGTTCCAGGTTTCGTGCTTGCTAGCTTGGATAGGAGGTCTGCCCGTGTGTTCCTCTCCCTTGGAACGTGTTGGACCGTGACCTCCTCAAACTGTTTGCTCAGTTCTTTAACCCTCTCTAAGTACTTCTGTAGTAGCGAATCTCTAGCTTGGTAGCTTCCATTCACTTGCGATGTGATGATCTGTGAGTCACTGCATACTTCTAGCCTCATAACCCCGACTTCCCGGGCTAAGATCAAGCTGCCTAGGAGGGCTTCATATTCTGCTTGGTTGTTCGACACTAGAAACTCGAACTTGATCGACTGTTCATAAATGACCCCGGTTGGGCTTTCTAAGATGATCCCGGTGCCCCCAGACGTCTGGTTGGAGGCTCCGTCTACATGGAGCTTCCACCGTGTGCCCGTGTCCTCGGTTGGGTCTCTGGTTACTTCCACCAGGAAGTCTGCCATTGCTTGCGCCTTGATTGCATGTTGAGGCTCGTACCTTAAGTCATATTGGGACAGCTCGATGGCCCAGGTCATCATCCTTCCCGCTAGGTCAGGTTTTTGGAGCACTTGACGAATTCCCTGGTCCGTTCTTACGACCACTTGGTGACCTTGGAAGTATTGCCGTAGCCTGCGGGAAGAGGTTAGGAGCGCTAGTGCCAGTTTCTCCAACTTGCTGTACCTAAGTTCTGCTCCTTGTAGCGCCTTACTCACACGCTTCCTCACATGCCGGAGTCCATTCAAATGTTATTCCCTTTCTCATTAGGTTGAAAAAAGGTAGGGCCTTTGCAGCCGACGCCCCGAGGAAGCGAGATAGCGCGGTGAGCCTTCCCGCCAGTCTCTGGACGTCTTTGACACAGCCCGGGCTCTTCATTTGGAGTATTGCTTGGCATTTTTCAGGATTGGCTTCCACCCCCCCCCTTTGGGTTATCATGAATCCTAGGAACTTCCCGGCCTCCATGGCAAAGGCGCACTTGAGAGGGTTGAGCCTCATGCCTTGTTGTTGGAGAGCCGCGAATACGCTTTCTAGGTCACTCAGAAGGTCTTCGGGTCAGGTGGTCTTGGCCAGGATGTCGTCCATGTAAACTTCCACCATTTTGCTAATGATGTCGCTGAATATCTTGTTCATCAACCTTTGGTATGTGGCCCCTGCGTTCTTTAGGCCGAAAAGCATTACCTTGTAGCAGTAGATTCCCCCTAGTGTTATGAATGCCGTTTTTTCTTCGTCTAGCCGATGCATCGGTATCTTATTATAGTCGGAATAAGCATCCATAAAGCTCAGATACCGGTACCCCGCCGCCGCGTCAACGAGTGCGTCAATGTTGGGTAGGGGTAGCAATCCTTGGGACATGCTTTGTTGAGATCAAAGTAATCCACACACATCCTCCACTTCCTATTATGCTTTCTTACTAAGACTACGTTCGACAGCCAGGTCGAGTAGTCAAGTTCCCGAATGAATCCTGCTTCGAGGAGGCTGGCCGTCTGCTTGGCCACCTCTTCTGCTCTTTCCTGTGACATCTTCCTCCTCCTCTGGGCCACCGGTCTGGCTTCTGGCTTGACGGCTGATGCACGGAAATTTGTCTCTGAACAATTTCCCTCGGTAAGTATACCGATTTGTCGTCAAGTAAAAACTCACAATAGAGTGAGGTCGAATCCCACAGGGATTGATTGGTCAATCAACTTTAATTAGAGGAATGTTCTAGTTGAGCTAAGCAGAATTTGATGTGAGAATTGCAGAAAATTAAATGGCGGGAAAGTAAATGGCAGAAAATGTAAATGCAGGAAATAAAGAGCTGAATATAAATGACGGAAAGTAAAATGCAGAATCTTAAATGGGGAATAGGGAATTTAGCATGAAAGTAAATTGCAGAAATTAAAGAGAATAGGTAAGATCAGAAATAGGGGATTCATTGGGTTTAGGAGATGTTGCATTCTCCGGATCAAGTTCATTTTCATCTCTTCCTCAATCAATGCATTCATTGTTCTCCTTGGCAATCTTAAGTGATTGAACTCCAATTCCTTGGTAATTCAATCTCTCAAATCTTGATCAATAGCCAATTCCTTGGTCTAATTGCTCATGAGAAGAGATGAAGTATGGTCACTGATTATACCACATGTATTTCCAAATCAAAGTGTTGGTAGGATTATATGTCACTATTTCCATCCAAACCCCAATTTGATCCAACATGAGAAAGCATTTCTAGCATGATCTCTTCATTCCTCTTCCAAAGTTCCGAAGAGATCCAAGTATGAATAGCTTCTTTTCCAAGACAACTACCCAATTGGATGAAGATTGAAAGCTTTCTAGTAAAATCAAGAGAAAAGAAAGAAGAAGAATAATGAAAACTATTATTGATCCATCAAATTACAACAGAGCTCCCTAACCCAATGAAAGGGGTTTAGTTGTTCATGGCTCTGGGAATGAAAAACAAAGATGGAGAATGCATTCTGAAAGTAAAACTAGAAGTTGCAGAGAAAGTAAAATTATACAGAGAGTAGTTCTCTCAATCCAAAAGTTTCTCTCTAGTTCAAAACTACTCCTATATATATTACTCTTCTGATCTTCCAGTTGGCTCTTCAAGTCTTGGATATGGGCCTTTGGATCTTGAGTTGAAGTAGTTTGGAATCTTCAGTGGGCTCAGCTTTACGTGCAGAGAAAGTGTGAAGTAGGCATGGACTTTGGCTAGCACGTTAGTGGCGTTAACGTTAAGTGAAAATGGGTGGTGATTGCCATCTCCAACGTTAGTGACAAAGGTGAGTGTCACTAACGTTGGCTCATCAATTCTTTCCTCCACGTTAGCTTCT
>NC_029793.2:117181706-117192062 GCF_000816755.2 Arachis ipaensis
AGCTCCCATTCCACGTTAGTGGTCACGTTAGTTAGACTAACGTGGCTACTATCGTGGCTTTTCCTTGCTTCCTTTGTCCTGAAATCAAGCAAATAGAGTGCATCAAAGCTCTAATCCGAGTTATGAGTCATGCATCATCCAATTTGTCATTAAATTTGTTCATACCCTGGGTCGAGTTATCCGACCTGGGATGATTGGTGACAAAGCGACCGACCTCTTCAGGTCAGGCTACCCGAACTCTTCTAAAAGAGGTCGGCCAAATCGACAGGAAAGCCCAATAAAGGGCCCAAATAGAGGAATACGACCCAAATCCAAAGGCAATCCAAGCCTATAGAGATAAAGGCAGTTCCCTTGAAGATAAGCTGACTTCACTTGAAATAAAATAAGATAAGATAAGATAACTAACTTATCTTATCAGAAAGGTCAGCCCACACTACTATAAATACACTGGAGCACCCAGGTATAACTCATACTCTGATTCTACATAAAACCTGCTTAATACCCGTGCTAACTTAAGCATCGGAGTCTCTTGCAGGTACCCCCCACCCTCCAGTGACCAAGGATCAGAAGTGCAGCCAGTCTAATAAGTCAGACACAACATCTCCAGCCGCCACCCACTAGCCGGACACATCATCTCCGACCAGTACAGAAGATCTCGTCCGAGATCGACCTCTAGTTTCAGGTAACCCTCGGAACATTGGCGCCGTTGCTGGGGACCTGGAAGTCATCACAACACCATGGCGGACTGCCATGACAACGACCACGATTCAGATCTGGAAAACAGAACACCATACAAGAACGCGGACACTACGCTAAAAGAGACTCCGGAATCCAACGGGGACAAAAACTCATCGAATCCAGAGGTAATAGCAGCACTTCAAGACCGCTTAAAGCAACTTGAAAAAGAAACCCAACAACAACGAGAGGTCGGGAAAGATCTACAAAGAGAGGTACGGCGGCGTCAAGAATTGGAAGATAAACTAATGCAATTAGAAGCCGATCTCAAATCCAAAGCTCCTCAGACTACTCCTGAGGAAAATTCACGCAAAGAACAAGATCCATTCACCAAGGAAATCATGAAAACCAAAACTCCAAAAGACTTCAAACTCCTGGATATGATTTTGTATGATGGCACCACAGATCCCAACCATCATCTCAACAATTTCAGAAGTAGAATGTACCTCACCGACGCCTCGGATGCCGTTCGTTGCAAAGCTTTTCCAACAACTCTCACGAAGACAGCAATCAGATGGTTCGACAACCTACCTCCAAAGTCCATCTCAAACTTTGATGACCTGGCCAAAAAAATTCCTTGCCAAATTCTCCATCCAGAAAGATAAGACCAAGCACGCCCCCAGTTTACTAGGGATCAAGCAAGGAGATCGGGAGAGCCTCCGCAACTACATGGAACGATTCAACAAAATATGCATGGACATACAAAGCTTGCCGACAGAGGCCACCATGATGGGACTCATCAATGGCCTATGAGAAGGACCTTTTAGCCAGTCTATATCAAAGAAGTACCCTACCTCCTTAGACGAAGTACAGGAGCGAGCAGAAAAATACATCAACATGGAAGAAAACGCTCGGTTAGGAGAAACCTCAAAATTTGGGGTCCCTTACCGAGATAAAGACAAGGAATCCAAAAGAAAAGAAGATCGACAAGGAGAGAAAATCAAAAAATACCACAATTACACTCCTCTCAGGGCATCCCTAGTCGACGTATAAAAAGAAGTCTGCCATACGGAGAAAATACCCCCAGCACGGCCACTCAAAGGCAAAAGAGGAGGAGGAAACCGGAATGAATATTGCGAATATCATCGAGTGCGAGGGCACTCCACCAACGAGTGCTTCGATCTAAAGAACATCATAGAAAAATTGGTGAGGGAAGGAAAACTAGATCGGTTTCTAGCCACCCGAGATGACGACCAAAGAAAGAGACGAAGGGACGAAGATATCGGACGAACCGCGCGATCACCTCGTACACCGGAAAGACACGTCCATATGATACACGGCGGATTCACAAGGGGAGGAATCTCCAAATCATACCGCAAAAGATATCTCAAAGAAGTATATCATGTCGAGGGAAAGGAAGAGGCACCCGACATCCCTGCAATCACATTCACTAAAGAGGACGCATCCGGAATCATCTCGGGACACGACGACCCCATGGTCATCATCACCATCATACTGACAAACGCCAATCTGCACCGCACATTAGTAGACCAAGAGAGCTCCACCGACATCCTATTCAAAACTGCCTTCGACAAGCTCGGCCTAGAAAACAAGGAGCTTAAGGCATACCCGAACAGTCTATTCAGACTGGGAGATACCCCGGTACAACCGCTAGGGTACGTATCACTACATACAACCTTCGGAAAAGGGAACCAATGTAGGACGCTCAAAATAGACTACATTGTGGTCGACGTGAGTTCAGCCTACAATGCTCTAATAGGTCGGACAACACTAAATCAACTCGGTGCAATAGTCTCGACTCCACATCTATACATAAAATTCCCAACTACAGAGGGGATAGCCACAATAAAAGCAGATCAAAAGATGGCACGCCGCTGTTATAATGAAAGTCTAAACCTCAGAGGCAGAGGAGAAGAGTTTCACACAATTGAGCTTGGCGGGGTTCAAAGACAAGAAGAACTCCGTCCGCAGCCAGAAGGTGAGATAGAGAAGGTTCAGATCAGAGACACCTCGGACAAAACGACTAATATCGGCACGATCCTGAGAGAAAACTCAAAAGAATTACTGATACAATTCTTACGAGATAATGTCGATCTCTTCGCATGGAAAGCCGCAGACATGCCAGGCATAGACCCTAAGCTAATGTGCCACAAGTTGGCGGTCTATCCAGGATCTCGGCCGGTACAGCAAAGACGAAGAAAACTTGGGCCAGAGAGATCCCAAGCTGTGAAAGAACAGGTACAAGCATTACTGGAGGCAGGATTCATAAGAGAGGTCAAGTACCCACTATGGCTAGCCAACGTCATCTTGGTGAGAAAATCAAATGGGAAGTGGTGAATGTGCACCGATTACACCGATCTCAACAAAGCCTGCCCAAAAGATCCTTACCCACTCCCAAGTACGATGCTCTGGTCAATGCTTCCTCCGGATACAGATACCTCTCGTTTATGGACGCATACTCGGGATACAACCAAATCCCCATGTATCCACCAGATCAAGAAAAGACCTCATTTTTAACGCCAAAAGCGAACTACTCCTACATTGTGATGCCTTTCGGTCTCAAGAATGCGGGAGCTACTTATCAAAGGCTAATGAATAAAGTCTTCTCAGATTACATCGGGAAAATCATGGAAGTCTATGTGGACGACATGTTGATAAAGACACAAAGTAAAGTGACATTATTATCCAACCTGGCTCAAGTGTTTGACACTATAAGGATGCATGACATGTGACTCAATCCCGCAAAATGTACCTTGGCAGTAGAAGCAGGCAAATTTTTAGGTTTCATGCTCACACAAAGAGGAATTGAAGCAAATTCGGATAAATGTCAAGCCATACTCAACATGAAAAGCCCAACCTGTATCAAAGAAGTACAGCAACTCAACGGGAGATTGGCCGCCCTATCTAGGTTCTTAGCAGGATCAGCGATAAGGTCTCTCCCCTTCTATGCTACTTTAAGGAAGGGAAAGCAGTTCGAATGGACAACAGAATGTGAACAAGCCTTTCAAGACTTCAAGGATTTCTTGGGACGGCCACCTATCCTATCTCGGCCACGAAAAGGAGAACCGCTCATATTATATCTCGCAGTAAAAAGCCAGGCAATAGCCTCAGCACTAGTCAGAGAAGACGAAAGTGGGCAACAACCCGTCTACTTCATTAGTAAAGCGCTACAGGGATCCAAGTTGAACTACCAGAAAATAGAAAAGTTTGTCTATACTCTCGTTCTAACATCTCGACGACTTCGCCCATACTTCCAGGCTCACACCATTAAGGTTCGAACTAACCAGCCCATAAGAGGAATATTGCAGAAAACATATTTAGCAGGTAGAATTTTACAATGGGCAGTCGAGTTATCTGAGTTCGACCTCCAATATGAAGCTCGGACGGCCATCAAATCACAGTATCTAGCCGACTTCATCGCAGAATTCACAAATGCCCAGGAAATCCCCACAGAATGGAATCTCTATGTGGACGGTTCTTCAAATAAGACTGGAAGCGACGCAGGTGTGATAATAGAAAGCAACCAAGGAACCCAAGTTGAGCTTTCCCTTAAATTCGGGTTCCCGGCCTCAAACAATCAGGCGGAATATGAAGCGTTATTAGCTGGTTTGAAGCTGGCTAAAGAGGTCGGAGCTCAAAAACTCAACATTTACAGTGACTCACAAGTAGTCACCTCACAGATAACAGGGAGCTACCAAGCCAAAGATCCCACCATGAAAAAGTATTTGGATAAAACCATGGAATAGCTCGGACAACTCGGGGAATATAATGCCCGAGCTGACACACTCTCGAAACTAGCCAGCACCAAACCAGGGGCAACAATAGAAGCCTCATCCAGGAAATGCTACAGAACCTGTCAATCTTGGAAGAGGAAAAAGTCCTAGCCGTAACAAGTCAGGACCAAGGATGGATGACCCCCATAATTAACTACCTCAAAACAGAAACACTCCCCACAGAAGAAAAGGAGGCAAAGAGGTTAAAAAGGGAGGCACAGTACTACACTATCATAAACAACATCCTGTACAAAAGAGAGATCTCAATACCATTACTAAAATGTGTGCTGACGAACAACACAAAGGAAGTGCTAGAAGAAGTACACGGCGGCATTTGCGGCAATCATCTCGGAGCACGAGCTCTCGCCAAAAAAGTACTCCGGGCGGGATTTTATTTGCCAACTCTACAGAAAGAAGCTACAGAATTTGTAAAGACATGTCCACCATGTCAGAAACATGCCAACTTTCACGTTGCCCTGCCAGAAGAGCTCATCAGTGTAACTTCGCCTTGGCCGTTTGCAAAATGGGGACTTGATCTTCTCGGACCCTTCCCCCAGGGATCAGGACAAGTTAAATTCCTCATAGTAGGGGTAGACTATTTCACAAAGTGGATCGAGGCAGAGCCCCTAGCCAACGCCACTGCTCAAAGAAGCCGGAAATTTCTATATAGAAATATTGTCACAAGGTTCGGGGTTCCACACTCCATCACCACAGACAATGGCACTCAATTCACAGATGCAGGCTTCAGAAAATTAGTAGCCGACTTAAACATAAAACACCAGTACACCTCCGTGGAACATCCGCAAGCCAATGGACAGGCTGAAGCTGCCAACAAAGTCATATTGGCCGGGTTAAAACGGAGATTACAAGACGCAAAGGGAGCTTGGGCAGAAGAGCTTCCACAAGTTCTGTGGGCGTATCGAAAGACGCCACACTCTACCACAAAGAAATCCCCCTTTCGATTAGCATACGGAATAGAGGCAATGATCCCAGTAGAGTTGGAAGAAGGATCGCCTAGAGTGATTCATTACAATGAGGGAGCAAATTCCCAACTTCAGAGGGAAGAGCTCGACCTACTACTTGAAATCCAAGAAAGAGCTCGGATCAGGGAAGAAGCACTAAAACGTCAAATGGCTTCTAGATATAATCGAAGGGTAGTGCCGAGAAGTTTCGCAGAGAATGATCTCATCCTAATCCGAAACAATATTGGAACAACTCGACCAGAAGAAGGGAAGTTGGCAGCAAACTGGAAAGGACCTTACCGAGTTGTAGAAGTACTTGGGAATGGCTACTACAGACTATCCGAACTCGATGGACGAGAGCTTCCCAGATCATGGCACGCCTGCAACCTAAGAATGTACTACAGCTAGAAAAAGTAAAGATCTCACTACTGAATGCACTCTTTTTCCTGAAGAGGTTTTTTAATGAGGCACCGAGTTGAGACTCAGACACTATCTGACTTAAAGGAATGAATTCCCACATGTACATATTTGCACTTTCCTTTGAATAAAATATATTTTAGATATTCTACAAGTCTTCAATAAGCATTAATCTGAAGCATTCATCGTCTGATTATAAAGCAACAGATCGGCATAAAGTGAAAAACAATTTCACTACGCGATCACGATAAAGACAATCGTCCGATAAAGGTGAAAACGCGATTCACCTAAAAGACGATCTAAAGATAGCAACCACCTTCTACAAATCAGCAAAGATGAATATAGAATAATGTAAGAAGTTATCGAAAGTGATCCGGAAAAAGAACCTGACGAGGTTTTATGGCTTGCTAAATAATAACTTAAAGACTGGCCGACATTAAGAAGTCGAACCAAGTCAACCCAAGTTATAAGTAAACCCTGGAAAGAGGTCTGGCCAACCCTATTAAAGAGGATTACTTTAACTTAGAAGGGCCTGACATGACAAGTCAGCCCAAAATGAAAAGTTATAAAAAGTAGTCCCTGAATGAGATCTGACAAAGATCCAAGAAAGAGGACTACAAAAATAACTTCGAAGAGATCGACATGACGAAGTCGGCCCAAAACATAAAATTATAGAAGTAATCCCTGAAAGAGACCTAAACAAGGTCCAAGAAAGAGGATTACAAAAGTAACTTAGAAGGGCCCGACATGACGAAGTCGGCCTAAAATATAAAGTTATAGAAGTAATCCCTGAAAGAGACCTGAACAAGGTCCAAGAAAAAGGATTACAAAAGTAACTTAGAAGGGCCCGACATGACGAAGTCGGCCCAAAACATAAAGTTATAGATGTAATCCCTGAAAGAGATTTGAACAAAGTCCAAGAAAGAGGATTACAAAATAACTTGATCCCACATGACGAAGTCGGCCCAAACATAAAAGTTATAAACATAATCTCTGAAAGAGACCTGAACAAGGTCCAAAAAAGAGGATTACAAAAGTAACTTTGAAGGGCCCGACATGATGAAGTCGACCCACGTAAAGTGCGAAAGGCTACAAAAAGTAATACTTGGCCGAGACCTCACAAAAGGTCCAAACAAAACAGGATTTTTGTTTGTTGCCTCAAAGGAATCAAAGCCACAAAGACTACCAAAAGCCTAGAAAAAGTGCCTAGACGATATAAAGATCGACATGATACTAAAGGCGCGAAGTTGTGATGAAAACAAATTCAAAGGGGCTACCCAAATCAGTCCCAAGAACTTGAAAGCTATTTTTTGTTTCTTAGCCTAAAGTTGCTAAATAAGCAACTAAACAAGTGTCAACAGTTAGCAAAAGGAAATTTACAAAATAAAGAGTTTAAAAGCCCACAAGCCGGGCTATCTACACAATCAAGATAAAAAGTTCAGTTAAACATCAAAAGCCTTCTCAGTAGCATCAGTACGGGGTGAAGGAGGGCGAGTCTAAATAGGCACAGCATCCACAGTAGCATCGTCCCGGTTTAAGATCTGGCAGTCAGGATCAGAAGCGGGCGGGCCGACCTCAGCAGGAGGAACAGCAGGAGCAGACACCTTGGCAGAAGACACAGGGAGGGGATCGACATCATCATCATCCTCGTCATCAGGGACAATCTTACCATCCCTAACGACATTATCCAAGCTGAAGAGAGTAAGGTCGGCCTCGGGAGCAATAATCCGAACTTGCTCTTTCAGGTTCTCATAGGCAGCAGTTACGCTGCCAAAAAGATGACCCTGGAGCTCAGAGTAATCAGCTCGGGCGTTCTCCAAATCCTCCTTCAGACGCATTCCCTCCCGATAGGATGTAACATAGCTGTCTTTATGCCTCAGTGCAGTGTCCTCGGCCAGCCTTACAGAAGCTACCAGAAAAAGTGAACTCGCCTTCTCGTTCTTTATATCCTTCTCCAACTTGGCTACCTTTACTTCAAGCTCCTCCTTCAGGCCTGGTGCACGAAATTGTGATCATCAACAATGGCGCCAAAGACTTGGAGCTCTCAAACGTGAATCACACTTTGTCACAATTTCGCATAACTAACCAGCAAGTGCACTGGGTCGTCCAAGTAATACCTTACGTGAGTAAGGGTCGATCCCACGGAGATTGTCGGCTTGAAGCAAGCTATGGTTATCTTGAAACTCTTAGTCAGGCATATTCAAATAGTTATGGATTTTAAGGTGATGAAAATAAGCATAAAATAAAGATAGAGATACTTATGTAATTCATTGGTGGATTTCAGATAAGCGTATGAAGATGCTATGTTCCCCTTAAACCTCTGCTTTCCTATTGCCTTCTTCCAATCATTCATACTCCTTTCCATGGCAAGCTTTATGTTGGGCATCACCATTGTCAATGGCTACATCCCGTCCTCTCAGTGACAATGGTCCTGATGCTCTGTCACAACATCGGCTAATCAGCTGTCGGTTCTCGATCATGTCGGAATAGGATCCATTGATCCTTTTGCTCTGTCACACGCCCCACAATCGCGAGTTTGAAGCTCGTCACAGTCATCCCTTCCCAGATCCTACTCGAAATACCACAGACAAGGTTTAGATTTTTCGGATCTCAGGAATGGCCGCAAATAATTCTAGCCTATACCATGAAGGTTCCAATCTTAGATTAGAAACCCAAGAGATACGCATTCAAGCCATTGCTAGTAGAACAGAGGTGGTTGTCAGGCACGTGTTCATAGGTGAGAATGATGATGAGTGTCACGAATCATCACATTCATCAAGTTGAAGAACGAATGAATATCTTGGAGAAGAAATAGACTTGAGTTGAATAGAAAAACAATAGTACTTGTATTAATTCATGAAGAACAGCAGAGCTCCACACCTTAATCTATGGTGTGTAGAAACTCCACCGTTGAGAATACATAAGAACAAGGTCCAGGCATGGCCGCGAGGCTAGCCCCAAACGTGTCTAAGATAGCATAAGACTTATCAAAGATGAAAATACAATAGTATAAGGTCCTATTTATAGAGAACTAGTAGCCTAGGGTTACAGAAATCAGTAATTAATGCATAAATCTTCTTCCGGGCCCACTTGGTGTGTGCTTGGGCTGAGCATTGAAGCTTCCATGTGTAGAGACTTTTCTTGGAGTTAAACGCCAGCTTTTGTGCCAGTTTGGGCGTTTAACTCCAGCTTTTGTGCCAGTTTTCGAGTTAAATGCCAGAATTCTTGAGCTGACTTGGAACGCCTGTTTGGGCCATCAAATCTCGGGCAACGTATGGACTATTATATATTGCTGGAAATCCCAGAATGTCTACTTTCCAACGCAATTAAAAGCGCACCAATTGGGCTTCTGTAACTCCAGAAAATCCACTTTGAGTGCAGGGAGGTCAGAATCCAACAGCATCTGCAGTCCTTTTTCAGCCTCTGAATCAGATTTTTGCTCAGGTCCCTCAATTTCAGCCAGAAAATACCTGAAATCACAGAAAAACACACAAACTCATAGTAAAGTCCAGAAGAGTGATTTTTAAATAAAAACTAATAAAAATATAATAAAAACTAATTAAAATATACTAAAAATATACTAAAAACAATGCCAAAAAGCGTATAAATTATCCACTCATCACAACACCAAACTTAAATTGTTGCTTGTCCTCAGGCAACTGAAAATCAAATAGGATAAAAAGAAGAGAATGTACAATAAAATCCAAAAACATCTATGAAGATCAGTATTAATTAGATGAGTGGGGCTTTTAGCTTTTTGCTTCTGAACAGTTTTGGCATCTCACTTTATCCCTTGAAGTTCAGAATGATTGGCATCTATAGGAACTCAGAATCCATATAGTGTTATTGATTCTCCAAGTTAAGTATGTTGATTCTTGAACACAGCTACTTTATGAGTCTTGGCCGTGGCCCTAAGCACTTTGTTTTCCAGTATTACCACCGGATACATAAATGCCACAGACACATAACTGGGTGAACCTTTTTAGATTGTGACTCAGCTTTGCTAGAGTCCCCAATTAGAGGTGTCCAGGGTTCTTAAGCACACTCTTCTTTTTGCTTTGGACCTCGACTTTAACCGCTCAGTCTCAAGTTTTCAATTGACACCTTCACGCCACAAGCACATGGTTAGGGACAGCTTGTTTTAGCCGCTTAGGCCAGGATTTTATTCCTCTGGGCCCTCCTATCCACTGATGCTCAAAGCCTTGGATCCTTTTTATCACCCTTGCCTTTTGGTTTAAAGAGGTATTGGCTTTTTCTGCTTGCTTTTCTCTTTTTTTTTTCTGCAAGCTTTTCACTGCTTTTTCTTGCTTCAAGAATCAATTTTATGATTTTTCAGATCATCAGATAACATTTCTCCTTTTCCTTTCATTCTTTCAAGAGCCAACAATTTTAACATTCATAAACAATCAAATTCAAAAATATGCACTGTTCAAGCATTCATTCAGAAAGACAATAGCATTGCCGCCACATCAAAATAATTAAACTGTTTTAAAATTTGAAATTCATGC
>NC_029793.2:117193034-117197963 GCF_000816755.2 Arachis ipaensis
TTAAAGAACGGGTCCACCTTAGTGATGGCGGCTTGTTCTTCCTCTTGAAGATCTTATGGAGTGCTTGAGCTCCTCAATGTCTTTTCCTTGCCTTTGTTGCTCCTCTCTCATGGTTCTTCTAATTTCTCTAATTTCATGGAGGAGGATGGAATGCTCTTGGTGCTCCACCCTTAGTTGTCCCATGTTGGAACTTAATTCTCCTAGGGAGATGTTGATTTGCTCCCAATAGTTTTGTGGAGGAAGATGCATCCCTCGAGGCATCTCAGGGATTTCATGATGAAGAATTTCCTAATGCTCTTGATGAGGTTCTCTTGTTTTCTCCATCCTTTTCTAAATGATGGGTTTGTCCTCATCAATGAGAATGTCTCCCTCTATGTCAATTCCAACCGAATTGCAAAGGTGACAAATGAGATGAGAGAAGGCTAACCTTGCCAAAGGAGAGGACTTGTCCGCCACCTTGTAGAGTTCTTGGGATATAACCTCATGAACATCCACTTCCTCTCCAATCATGATGCTATGTATCATGATAGCCCGGTCTATAGTAGCTTTGGATCAGTTACTAGTAGGAATGATTGAGCGTTGGATGAACTCCAACCATCCCCTAGCCACGGGCTTGAGGTCATGCCTTCTTAGTTGAACCGGCTTCCCTCTTGAATCTCTCTTCCATTGAGCGCCCTCTTCACATATGTCCATGAGTACTTGGTCCAACCTTTGATCAAAGTTTACCCTTCTAGTGTAGGGGTGTGCATCTCCTTGCATCATAGGCAAGTTGCATGCCAACCTTACATTTTCCGGACTAAAATCCAAGTATTTCCCTCGGACCATTGTAAGCCAATTCTTGGGGTCTGGGTTCACACTTTGATCATGGTTCTTGGTGATCCATGCATTGGCATAGAACTCTTGAACCATTAAGATTCCGACTTGTTGAATGGGGTTGGTGAGAACTTCCTAACCTCTTCTTCGGATCTCATGTCAGATCTCCAGATACTCATTCTTTTTGAGTTTGAAAGGGACCTCGGGGACCACTTTCTTCTTGGCCACAACTTCATAGAAGTGGTCTTGATGCACCCTTGAGAGGAATCTCTCCATCTCCCATGACTCGGAGGTGGAAGCTTTTGTCTTCCCTTTCCTCTTTCTAGAGGTTTCTCCGGCCTTTGGTGCCATAAATGGTTATGGAAAAACAAAAAGCTTTAGCTTTTACCACACCAAACTTAGAAGGTTGCTCGTCCTCAAGCAAAAGAAGAAAGAAGAGAGTAGAAGAAGAAGAAATAAAGGACATGGAGTGGGATTTGTGTTTTGGTCAAGGGGGAGAAGTGGTGTTTAGGTTGTGTGAAAATAAAGGAGTGAAGATGGGTTTATATAGGGGTGAGAGGGGTGTGTATGGTTCGGCTATAGAGGGTGGGTTTGGGAGGGAAAGTGGTTTGAATTTGAATGGTGAGGTAGGTGGGGTTTTATGAAGGATGGATGTGAGTGGTGAAGAGAATGGTGGGATTTGATAGGTGAGGGGTTTTTGGGGAAGAAGTATTGAGGTGATTGGTGAATGGGTGAAGAAGAAAGAGAGAGATGGGGTAGGTGGGGATCCTGTGGGATCCACAGATCCTGAGGTGTCAAGGATTTATCATCCCTGCACCAAGTGGCGTGCAAAACGCCCTTTTTTGCCAATCCTGGCATTAAACGCCAGGCTGCTGCCCATTTCTGGCATTTAACGCCAGCTTCTTGCCCATTCCTGGCGTTAAACGCCAGTCTGGTGCCCTTTTCTGGCGTTAAACGCCCAGAATGGTGCCAGACTGGGTGTTTAACGCCCATTCTGCTACCTTTACTAGTGTTTAAACGCCAGTAGCTATCTCCTCCAGGGTGTTCTATTTTTCACTTTGTTTTTGCTTTTTCAATTGTTTTTGTGACTTCACATAATCATCAACCTACAGAAAACATAAAATAACAATAGAAAATAGAAATTTAATATAGATAAGTAAAATTTGGGTTGCCTCCCAACAAGCGCTTCTTTAATGTCAATAGCTTCACAGTGGCTCTCATGAAGCCTCACAGATGTTCAGAGCAATGTTGGAACCTCCCAACACCAAACTTAGAGTTTGAATGTGGGGGTTCAACACCAAACTTAAAGTTTGGTTGTGGCCTCCCAACACCAAACTTAGAGTTTGACTGTGGGGGCTCTGTTGACTCTGTATTGAGAGAAGCTCTTCATGCTTCCTCTCCATGGTTACAGAGGGATATCCTTAAGCTTTAAACATAAGGGAGTCTTTATTCACTTGAATGATCAATTCTCCTCTGTCAACATCAATCACAGCCTTTGCTGTTCTCTAAGCTTACTCAATTTTTGAGGTGGAAAGAACTTTGCCAAAAAGGCATTGACTAGCTTTTCCCAAGAGTTCAGGCTTTCCTTAGGTTATGAATCCAACCATGTTCTAGCTCTGTCTCTTACAGCAAAAGGAAAGAGCATAAGTCTGTAGACTTCAGGGTCAACCCCATTGGTCTTGACAGTGTTACAGATTTGCAAGAACTCAGCTAAGAACTGATGAGGATCTTCCAATGGAAGTGCATGAAACTTACAATTTTGTTGCATTAGAGAAACTATTTGAGGCTTAAGCTCAAAGTTGTTTGCTCCAATGGCAGGGATAGAGATGCTTCTCCCATAGAAATCAGGAGCAGGTGCATTAAAGTCACCAAGCACCTTCCTTGCATTGTTGACATTGTTGTTTTCGGCTGCCATGGTTTCTTCTTCTTTGAAGAGCTCTGTTAGGCCCTCTAAAGAGAATTGTTCTTTAGCTTTTCTTAGCTTTCTCTTCAAGGTCCTTTCAGGTTCAGGATCAGCTTGAACAAGTATGCCTTTATCTTTGTTCCTGCTCATATGAAAGAGAAGAGAACAAGAAAGTAGGGAATCCTCTATGTCACAGTATAGAGATTCCTTGAGGTGTCAGAGGAAAAGAAGAATAGAAGGAGGGAGGTAGATAGAAGAGAATTCGAACATATAATGAAGGAGGGGGTTCGAATTGTACCTTGAGGAGGAGTCTTAGTCCCTTAAATAGAAGGATGTGAGAAGAGGGGAAGAAATTTTCGAAATTAAAGTAAGAGATTTTGAAAATTTGGTAATTGGTTTTCGAAAACTAAGATTGAGAAAGAAATCAAGTGATTTTTGAAAAAGATTTTGAAATTAGAAAAAGATATGATTGAAAAAATTAATTTTGAAAAAGATGTGATTAAAAATATATGTTTGAAAAGATATGATTGAAAATCAAATTAAAAAGAGAAAGTTTTAAAACTAAAGTTGATTACTTGACTAACAAGAAATTAAAAGATATGATTCTGAAATTTAAAATTTGATCCTTTCTTAATAGGCAAGTAACAACTTGAAAATTTTTGAAGTAAATCTTTAATTGAAGCAAGGATTTTTGAAAATGGTAAAAATAAATATAAAATGGAAAGAAATTGATTTTGAAAGAGATATGATTGAAAAGATATGATTTGAAAAAGATTTGATTTTGAAAAATTATGAAAACTTGAAAAAAATGTGAATTAAAAACAAAATCTTCCCTTTAGTGTCATCCTGGCGTTAAACGCCCAGAATGGTGCCCATTCTGGCGTTTAACGCCCAAATCTCTACCTTTTTGGGCGTTAAACGCCCAGCCAGGTACCCTGGCTGGCGTTTCAATGCCAGTTTTCCTTCTTCACTGGGCGTTTTGAACGCCCAGCTTTTTCTGTTTGATTCCTCTGCTGAATGTTCTGAATCTTCAATTCTCTGTATTATTGACTTGAAAAGACATAGTTTTAAAAAATATTTTTGAATTTTTGATGATGGGAATCAATAAAAATGCAACAAAGATCAAATAAACAATGCATGTAAGACACCAAACTTAAAAGTTTGTATACTAAGGACTATAACAATGTAAAAATGCATGTAAGAAACAACAAAACATACAAAACAAGAGAATTTGAAGATCAGAGCAATGAAATCATCAAGAACAACTTGAAGATCAATGAAGAACAATATGTATAAATTTTCGAAAATTAGAAGGATAAAGACATGCAATTGACACTAAACTTAAAATTAGACAATAGACTCAAACAAGAAACATAAAATATTTTTGGTTTTATGATTTTAAAATTTTTTTTTTCGAAAATTATATAGAAAAGAGAGAATCAAGTTCAGCAGCTAAATTGATGAGAATCAATCAGCTTTTGTGATGCTAAGAACATCACCTTGAAACTCTAGAATTCATTCTTAAAAATTCTGAAGAAAAGATACCTAATCTAAGCAACAAGATGAACCGTCAGTTGTCCAAACTCGAACAATCTTCGGCAACGGCACCAAAAACTTGGTGCACGAAATTATGATCATCAACAATGGCGCCAAAGACTTGGAGCTCTCAAACGTGAATCGCACTTTGTCACAATTCCACACAACTAACCAGCAAGTGCACTGGGTCGTCCAAGTAATACCTTACGTGAGTAAGGGTCGATCCCACGGAGATTGTCGGCTTGAAGCAAGCTATGGTTATCTTGTAACTCTTACTCAGGCGGATTCAAATGGTTATGGAGTTTAAGGTGATGAAAATAAACATAAAATAAAGATAGAGATACTTATGTAATTCATTGGTGGATTTCAGATAAGCGTATGAAGATGCTATGTTCCCCTTGAACCTCTGCTTTCCTATTGCCTTCTTCCAATCATTCATACTCCTTTCCATGGCAAGCTTTATGTTGGGCATCACCGTTGTCAATGGCTACATCCCGTCCTCTCAGTGAAATTGGTCCTGATGCTCTGTCACAACATCGGCTAATCAGCTGTCGGTTCTCGATCATGTCGGAATAGAATACAGTGATTCTTTTGCGTCTGTCACTAACGCCCAACACTCGCGAGTTTGAAGCTCGTCACAGTCATTCAATCCTTGAATCCTACTCAGAATACCATAG
>NC_029793.2:117197999-117210979 GCF_000816755.2 Arachis ipaensis
GAATGAATATCTTGGAGAAGAAATAGACTTGAGTTGAATAGAAAAACAATAGTACTTGTATTAATTCATGAAGAACAACAGAGCTCCACACCTTAATCTATGGTGTGTAGAAACTCCACTGTTGAGAATACATAAGAACAAGGTCCAGACATGGCTGTGAGGCCAGCCCCAAACATGTCTAAGATAGCATAAGACTTATCAAAGATGAAAATACAATAGTATAAGGTCCTATTTATAGAGAACTAGTAGCCTAGGGTTACAGAAATCAGTAATTAATGCATAAATCTTCTTCCGGGCCCACTTGGTGTGTTCTTGGGCTGAGCATTGAAGCTTTCATGTGTAGAGACTTTTCTTGGAGTTAAACGCCAGCTTTTGTGCCAGTTTGGGCGTTTAACTCCAGCTGTTGTGCCAGTTTTCGAGTTAAACGCCAGAATTCTTGAGCTGACTTGGAACGCCTGTTTGGGCCATCAAATCTCGGGCAACGTATGGACTATTATATATTGCTGGAAATCCCAGGATGTCTACTTTCCAACGCAATTAAGAGCGCGCCAAGTGGGCTTCTGTAGCTCCAGAAAATCTACTTTGAGTGCAGGGAGGTCAGAATCCAACAGCATCTGCAGTCCTTTTTCAGCCTCTGAATCAGATTTTTGCTCAGGTCCCTCAATTTCAGCCAGAAAATACCTGAAATCACAGAAAAACACACAAACTCATAGTAAAGTCCAGAAGAGTGATTTTTAAATAAAAACTAATAAAAATATAATAAAAACTAATTAAAATATACTAAAAACATACTAAAAACAATGCCAAAAAGCGTATAAATTATCCGCTCATCAAGGCCCTTCATCCGATCAAACTCCTGTTTAGCCTCCTCCATAAAGGCTTTGGTGGCGTGGAGAGGAAGATTTTGTGCAGTCCGGTATAGGACAGCCCCCATATACGTCATTCTAACACTACTTCGAGTTATAAAGTCCAGATGGCGAAGGAGCGACAAGGTTAAAAGGCTCAGCTATTTTTTGTTTCTTGCTGGGAGGAGCACCAGAACTAGAGGTAGAAGTCGATAGAGGGTCAGCCAGACGAACCCGAGGTTCCTCGGTCCAGGGGAACTCGGCACAGGTGGCTTCACTTGCACTTGGGAAGATCCCTCCCCGCCCGCCTTGGCCGAGATGTTCTGAGCAGTAGTCGCTTTCTTTGCCCTTTTGAAGGCCTTCATGGATTCATTATTTTTTGACATCTCTGCAAACACAAAATCAGCCACAGTAAAGGGTTACAATCACAAGATGAGGATGCCAAAACTAAGAAACAAGTATAGAAACAAGTCAGGCAAATACCTAAAACAGCCCAGACTAGGGATGGGTCATTCAAAAACCTTTTTGTATCAAGATGGGGTGGTGCTCCCCATAAATCCTCAAGAACAACAACAAAGGTACGCTCAACATCGTCAAGCATATCCCAGGAATAGCAAGACACTCTCACATCCTTCTGCCACTCTAGAGGGAAAGAAGGCTCATCATTTTCATCAAGAAAAAAGGGGCGGGCCCCCTCGACAGCACGAACTTTAAAGAAGTAATTCTTGAAATCCTTAAAGGACTCATCATACATAGCAAACACTTTATGGCCCTGGGCAGACCTGAACGAAACCCAGAAAGCTTTCTTTTTCGAAGAGCCACCAGGCTTGGCAGAAACAAACAGATAAAGGAAGAGAGACTGAGAAGGTGTTACACCTAACTCTTGGCAAAGTAGCTGAAAAATTTTGATAAAACCCCAGGAATTCGGGTGAAGCTGGATGGGGCAATATTACACGACCACAACAAGTCGGTCTCAAAAGCAGTAAAAGGAAAAGTAATGTCCAGTTCACTGAAGAAATATTCATAGGCATAGAAGAAGGGATGCTCCCCCTCGATGGAGGTTGGAAAACAAACCCTCTCATCAGAATCAAGAGAAACAAGCTCATAATCCCTCTCCCAGGCACTGTTACACAAATCTTATGACGCTTCCTCAGCTCTATACAAAATTCAACATCCACAACAGAAACACACATCAAAACAAGAGAGTCCAGCCAATCGGACATCCCCTCGGGAACTCTGGAAGACATCTCTACAATGTTATGGCGAGAAGACATGAGGCCAACTAATCCTACAATAAGAAAAGAAGAGGGGATTACTAAAAACATCTCGGACAAGGGATAAAACAACTCGATCAATACGATACAGGCGAACAAACAGAAAAGGAAAACCCCAAGACTCAAACCAAAGTCCTGGGGCATCCTTTGGAGGCAGTAACAAAGCAGGGTTTTCAGGAAAAATCTACAGCTCGCACCCCAGCATCTCTCGAACAAGAAAAGAAGACTTCAAACAGCAAGCATTTTTTTTCATCAAAGTAAAACAAAACACAAAAAGTCATCAAAATCACGGCCTTACAGTCTACCAGCAAAAAGCATTCCCAAACATCAAGCACGTCAAGTAGAAACCATCAAAGGCACAACCTTTTTTAGAATCAGACAAAAAGAAATCTTCAAATAAAGCAAGGAAAGATGCAGATTTTCTGGGTATCGGTATCAGACAGAAACAACAGAACATGCAAAGCCCTAAAAATATCAAGCAACAGGAAAAGCAAAAAAGGTCATGCAGAAGATGAAGAAACTCCCAGAATACACATTTCAGCAACAAGTAGGCGCGACAAAAACAGAAAGATCCAAACTTTCTCTAAAGAAAAATCAAAACTTCATCACAAAGCCAAAGCAACGAAAGAAAGAGAAAATGCGAATGGAACTAACCTGGAGAAGAAAGAAGCTTCGAGGGAAAATGAAGACGTCAAAATAGAAACTGCCCAGAAAATCGCCGAATAACGCCGCAACACAAAGAAAAGCAAAATGTAGGCAAAGGACAGAGAGCGAGAGAATGAAAGAAGTTACGAAGAGGAGCGAAGAAGGGAAACCGTTTTCTGATCGCAAATTCAAAATAAAAGGCCACAAGGAAAAACGGGGCAATTAATACCAATTAATGAAGGTATTAAACCCTCGCACGTTCCCAAAAGCGCTGATATAAAAGCGCATGCTTTTAGAGGAAAACGTTCTACATTCAAAAGCTGCTACAAAGGAATCGACAAAATGCTTGAGTTCGGCTTCACTAGAGAAGGACCGAAGTCAAGGACTCGACCTCAAAAAAGAAGACCGAGCTCAAGCAGGGGCACTGTTCATACCATGGGTCGAGTTATCTGACCTGGGATGATTGGTGACAAAGCGACCGACCTCTTCAGGTCAGGCACCCGACCTCTTCTAAAAGAGGTCGGCCAAATCGACAGGAAAGCCCAATAAAGGGCCCAAATAGAGGAACACGACCCAAATCCAAAGGCAATCCAAGCCTATAGAGATAAAGGCGGTTCCCTTGAAGATAAGCTGACTTCACTCGAAATAAAATAAGATAAGATAAGATAACTAACTTATCTTATCAGAAAGGTCAGCCCACACTACTATAAATACACTAGAGCACCCAGGTATAACTCATACTCTGATTCTACATAAAACCTGATTAATACCCGTGCTAACTTAAGCATCGGAGTCTCTTGCAGGTACCCCCCACCCTCCGGTGACCAAGGATTAGAAGTGCAGCCAGTCCAATAAGTCGGAGACAATATCTCCGGCCGCCACCCGCTAGCCGGACACATCATCTCCGACCAGTACAGAAGATCTCGTCCGAGATCGACCTCTAGTTTCAGGTAACCCTCAGAATAAAATTCATGCATAATTCTCATGAAATCATATAAAATTCACAATGTTTGCTTGAATCAATATGTAAGTGAAATTCTATCCAAAACTTGCTTATTTCCTAAGAAAATGCATGAAAATACCCTAAAACAGTAAAGAAAAGGTCAGTGAAACTGGCCGAAATGCCCTGGCATCACAACACCAAACTTAAAGCTTGCTTGTCCCTAAGCAAGTACTGAAACATGAGAATGATGAATGGAATGACAAGATGAATGAATCATTATTGTGGAAGTCATGTCCTTGGTTTTATGGGGTTTCATGCATAGCAACTTAGGTTCATTCCTTTACTGGATTTCAGACCTTTATCATGCCCGGGAATACTCACTTGATTGCACCCCTTGAGACTTTTATTTATTGATCCCTTTGTCTTTTCAAGGTTTATTGCATCCTTAGGCTAAGTGCTCTGTGAGGGGGCGACTCTTTAAAAATAAGCTTTCAGCCAACACTCCCAAACCAGTTGGTTCAAGGTGCTAGGTGTTGAAACACCCCTAAAGACTTACTCCCTCAAGTCTCTCTCTCCCATACATGCACACCACAGGCACATGGTTTGTTATTTTCTTTCCTTGAGGCCTTGGTATCCAGCACCCTTTGGGTTACTAAATGTTCTGTAGCAAGGTTGCTCTTGATAGTGGATTTTCAGTTGATAATCCCGGGTTAGTTAACCCAAGTTACCAAGTGATGAAGCACTCCTAAGAACTTATTCATCCAAGCAGATCCTTGGTACAAGAGCACCACAGACACATCCCTCAAGATTCAAGCCCTTGGTGCCTAGCCTTATTCTTTTTTACTTTTCTTTCTTTTTCAACTCTTATTGTTCTTTTCCTTTTTCTTATTAGGATCTTATTATTTATCTAGTCTCATGGGGTGTGTTTCAAGCATATGATTCAGGACAGATATTTGCCTTTCTACCTTGTTGGTGAACCAACTTAGCTAAGTGATTACTACACCACAAATTTAAGGACCTACTCCACAACTTGAACATCACTCTGGTCTTTTCATAACATCTCTTTTTATTTGGCTTAAAAGGACAGGCATACAATAAGCGAGATGAAAATGCAGCAGTGCCATTAGACTAGCAAGCATAGACCTAGGCAATGCAAACTTAAAGACAGAATTGAAAATTCCAAAGCTACTATGGAAGCATGTTCTATCTCACACATGATTTTCCTTATTTAAAACTTGAAAAAGATGGGATAATGAGAGAACTCCACCACCTTTTACTCATGGGGTTGCTCATGCTCTCCCTCTTATTTGTCCTCTTTGTGTCCACTTGTGTTTCCTTGCATTTGTGCTAGTCTAGCCTTTTTCCAATCCTCAAGTGCCTTCCTTACTGATTCATGACTCTTTTCTATCCTCTCTCTTTCTTCTCGCGCTAATTCATCCTTCACTTCTTCATAGCTTGTGATTCCCGGATACAGTATAGGCAGTTGTCTGACTAAGTAGCCGAGCCTGGCCTAAGTGTTCACATGATGTCTAGTCTGGTTCATGTAAACTCCTTCTGAAAACGCCCTGTATTCGTCGAAGAGTTTTGCATGTTCTAAATAATTGTTTCCGATGCATTTCATGTATGTGTGCGCCTTGATGTGCTTGGATGTTGATTAGCTTTTGGATGGCCTCTTGTTGTTGATCCTGCCTTTGTTCCAACCTATGGAAGGATTCACCCCATTGTTTCCCTTGTTCCAGTTGCTGCTCCATCATCTGCTTTTGCCACTCTCCCTGTTGATTCGCCCATCTAGAGAATAATTCTTCTTGGCGATCCATCATTTGTATTTGGAGCTCCTTCTGTGCCTCTTAATTCTCCCAATATTGCCTAGATAAGCCATCAATGGCTTCTTGTAATTGGTGCATGTTCAAGGTGGCTGCGGCTTGCTCCTCTGGGTTTTTCCCTTCTACAGCTTGATGGGCTACTCTCTTTCTTATCCTTCGTTGAGGTAGGGGAGATGCAACAGCATGCATATGCCGGATAGTAATTGGGATACCAACTTTTATCCATTCGGGATTTTCATCTTCGAACACCACCCCAGCCCTGTCGCACAGGCAAAAAATGGTGCTGGGATAGCCTAACCTTCCTCCATAATCACTTTTCTCAGCCATCTTCCTAATGCCTTGGGCTATGAGTTCATGCACCTTGATCTCTCCCCCTTTAAGTATACATTGCACCATTGTTGCTCTCTTAAGATTCACCTCTGAATTGTTTCTGGCAGGGAGGATGGATCTCCTTACAATTTCGAACCACCCCTTTGCTTCAGAGTTGAGATCACCTCTTTTAATAAATTTGGGCTTTCCATTGGGATCTCTCACCCAGTCCGCTCCCTGTACGCAGATATCTTTCACAATCTGGTCATAATTAGGACTACCATCTATTCGAGATTGATAGCTCTCTTCCTCAAATGGTATGGTTCGTAGCTTCAACACCTTCATGATGTTCATGGGACTAAAATCCACCGTTACTCCTCTCACAAAGCTTATATAAGATTCCTCTTTCCTATCATACCTCACTGCATTTGCGTAGAACTCTCTCACGAGTGTTGCATTTATTCTTGCGGTGACTGGATCGGTGAGGAGCTCCCATCTTCTCTTTTCTACCTTCTCTGTGATTTTGGGGCACTCAGTTTTCTTGACTTGAAAGCCTAGCTCATATATGATCTCCTTATCAGCCATCCATCCAAATTGAAGTGCATGGTGAAAGGTTCTAAACTTCTTTTCATCAAAAGGGAGTTGCTCCATAGGCTCCTTCCCCTTTCTTCTTTTAGAGCTTGATGAAGCCATGAGTGACTTTTTGAGAAGTGAAGGTGTTGGGGTTGGTGATGGACTTTGGCTGGTTAAGATAGGGTGTAGTGAAGGGAGTGAGGGAGAGTATTTTTGGATGGGGGTGAAGTACAAAGAGTGGGAATTGGACTGTGAAAGGGGTATGGAATAAGAACCACTTTATATAGGGAGATGGTGAGTGAATGAAAGGTGTGGATTGATGGAGTGGTTGTGTGATGAACGGATGGGGTTTAGTATGGGATGGGCACAAGGATCATCAACTTTATGGAGGGGGTTGGTTTGCTTTCCAAGCGTGTCACTCTTCCAATGTTGCATGGCAACATTTCCCAATGCATCCCCCTTGAAAACACGTGTATAGTACTTCTCCTTTTGTGGTGGCCGAATCCTCCTTCTTCAATTGTCCCATCAATTCTCCTACAAATAAAGGGATGTGATTAATGAATTTGTGGAAAGTGGTGGCAAAATTTAAAAGAAAAGAAAGAGTAACTACTTTTTAAAATTTTTGTTGTTAACTGACTAAGTGATATTCATAAGTACAAACCAACTGACTAATTGATTGTCCATGTATGCAACATTGGTGACACCAAACTTAGTTTGTGGCCATGTGGAGTAAAAGGATTTGTTCAAGGTTCTAAGAGTGACATGATATGAATTTCATTCATGTTCCCTTAGTGTGCCTTGAACACTAAACTTGTTCTTCACTATATGTTGCATAAAAGGATTCATTCAAGTATATGTCAGAGTTGATTTAGACTTCATGAACCTTGCATTATTAACTACTTTTAAAAACATGTAAAACATGGGTTGCCTCCCATGAAGCGCTTCTTTAGCGTCACTAGCTTGACGTTCTGCCCTTTGTCAGGGTGGTTGGTAATGCTTCAGATCTTCCCCTCTTGCAGTAAATCTATCTCCATTGGCTTCATCAAGGATCTCTACATGCTCTAGGGAGAGAACTTTGTTGATGGTGAAAACCTTAGGTAGCTGAGATGGGATGGTGGGAAGATGAGGTGGGATATCTAGGAAGTAAGCTGAGATCACTTTATCCCCTGGAGAGAAATCTTCTGTAGGAATCTTCTTGTTCCTCCACCCCCTTGGTGCCTTCTTCTTTGTTCCTTTTGATGTTGCCCTGCTCTTTGTGGTCTCTTTTCCTAGGGAGATTTTGTTGCTGGTCTCATATGATTCTGGTGCTTTAGGTTCCTCCTGATCTTCCTTAGGCTGTGACAGCTGCTGATTATCTTGTTCATCAACCAAAGGAATTCCCTATGCTTCAATGCTTGTTTCTTCCACCAGTGCTTTGTCATGCTCTTTCCTTGGTTCTTTGCTTTCCTGATCTATTTCTTGTGAGGGTTTGAAGACACTGAATGCGAGTTGTTCGTCATGTATCCTCAATATTAGCTCTCCTCGCTCCACATCTATGAGCGCTCTGGCTGTAGCTAGGAATGGTCTTCCCAATATGATTGGGTGAAGGTGACTCTCTTCCATTTCTAATATGACAAAGTCTGTAGGAAGGAAGTAGTTCCCAACCTTTACCAACACATTTTCCACCACTCCTACTGCTTGTTTTTGAGTTTTGTCAGCCAGCCTGATGACTACGTCTGTGGACATTAGCTCATTGATCTGCAGCTTCTTCATAAGGGATAAAGGCATTAAGTTGATGCTTGCTCCCAGATCACAGAGTCCTTTGTCAAACATTGTTTCTCCTTTGGCACAGGGGATGTGAAAACTCTCTGGGTCCTTCCTTTTTGTAGACAACTCTGGTTGAATGAGAGCACTGCACTCCTTATTCATCACTATTGTTTGCCCTCCCTTGAGTGAGCTTTTCCTTGTCAGTAACTCTTTCATATACTTAATGTATGAGGGCATTTGTTGGAGAGCCTTGATGAATGGTATGTTCACATAGAGAGATGCAAATATGTCAAAGAACTTTGAGTATATTCTCTTTTCTACACCACCCTTGAGTCTTTGGGGAAAAGGTGCATAGAGCCTCAGCAGCTCCTTCTGTGTAATTTTGGTTTCTCGGTGATCTTCTTCCTGTTTCTCTGCTGATGTGTCTCCAGGTTGTTCTAATGGTTTGTTCGGCTCTTCCTCGGTCCCTTGATCACTTGTAGTGACCATCTTGCAGTCTTCCCATCTTACTTTCTTTGCTTCACCTCTCGAGTTTTTCTCTGTGTCACTTGGAAAGCTATCAGTAGGTTTGGGAATCTTCTCAGAGAGGTATCCCACTTGAAATTCTAGCCTCTGAATGGTGTCTCCCTGGTTTTTGAGATTAGCTTGCACCTCATCTTTGAACACCTTGTTATCTTAGATTTCCTTACATATGCCTTCAAGTAGAGTTTCAATCCTTGATAGTCTTTCTTCTGATGATGGTGAGTTGAGATTGGAGGGATGAGAAGGGCCATTTTGGCTTTAGTATAGATGTTGAGGTGTGTTGTTAAGTGGGTGCTGATATGATCTTTGTGTGGAATGTTGGTGAGCCGCATGGTTGTTGGGGTTAATAGTCAATTTCGTCCCCGAAAGTGTCCTCGATCTCCATTTTCGTCCCCGAAAGTCAAAATTAATCAAAAAGGTCCTCGAAAGATACCCGTGTTGATCACGTTCGTCCTTCCGTCTTCTTGGTTGATGAGATGGCAAACGGCCGCCTACGTGGCACGTTAACTGCCAAGCTGGCCAATGCCAGGGTGTAGGATGTTGTTGCTGACAAGATAAGTTTTGTTTAAGCCATCAAATTAGTCCTTCGAGTTTACAAACCCTATTCCCAATTCGAACGATAAATACTTCGACGTGATCATTTTTGGTGGCAGTAGAGGTAACTAGGAGGCGTAATCCCTGGCTGGCTGCGTGGATGGAGAGAGGAGATGGTGGTTGTGGTGGCAGTTTGTCACATGCATCGCACGACAGTCATGGATCCAGTGTTTCAATGCGAAGGAGGAGGGTGAATGCTCATGATGGATCATGTTTCTGTGGGCTGAAGACTGTGATTAAGAAATCTGGGACAGCGGAGAATCCGAATAGATTGTTCCATGCATGTCCAAGGTACCGGGTGAGTGATGGTAAAGGAAGTTAAAGCTTTTTCATGTGCTTATCCTTTGTTGGGTGTTCTCTGATTTTTTTGTTTACTCCCATCTGAAATTGCAGAAGGGCAGTCACTGCAATTATTTTAAGTGGGTTGATGATGATGAATTTGAAGCAGTGGGTGTGTGTGGTACAAAGAAAGATGGAGGAGCTGATATGGAGGTTGAAGGTGAGTATGATGAATGGAGGGTGAATGTGGCATGAAAGTTGGGCACTGTGGAAGCTGAAGTTAGAGCTTTGAAACTGCTAATGATTTTGCTGTTTGTAGTAGTTGTGATAATTTGTTATTTCTTATGTAATTCTAAATGAACCCAGTTATGCTGTATGAACATGTAATGATGTATTGAAATTGTTGATTTGAATGGGAGTAGTTATTTGAAGTTGGAAGCAATTTCCTGTCAAATGTGGATAATTTTATAAAGTTTGGCAACTAATTCTGTGTTTGCATGAATTATGTTGAGGCATAAACAAAATGAAGATAGTAAGTAAGCTTAATAGTAACTTGTCATTGACGGCTAATTGTCACATTGTCTTAATAGAGAAATAGCATAACAAAGTCATAAGGTTCTTAACTGACAAATACATTGTCCATAGACTAAATTACCACACACAAAAGCAACAAACAGAATGTTGTTTCATACACAAAATGAGTCAACAACTAGACATTCCTAACAAATCAAACTTTATCATCAGTCTTCCTTGGAGCCTTGAAGCCTGGAGTAGGCACAAAGGTCATGAATTTTTCCAGCCGCTTAGCAGTTCCAGAACTTGTCCCTTTAATGGTCTCAGCAGAAACAGCCACAGATCCAGTTGCAATATGCTTAGGGGAGGAAATTAACCTTGCTTTTCTTTTGATCACTTGCAACTTAGGTGGCCTACCAATCAATTGATCCTGTATGATTTAGTAGGAAATGAGTTTGTTACATGATTAGGCTACATCCAAATTTTTTTAGGAGTGATGATAGATGATACTACCTTTACGGGCTCCTGGGTTGGTGGGATGCATTCCGAGTCACTGCTGTCACTCTCTGAGTCAGCCTGAGTGGGTGATGGAAGTGAAGGCATAGGTGCCTCAGCTTCTGTACCAATGTCAGTATCAGTAGGAGCAGCATTTACTTGGGGTTCAGCACCTTGTGGTGGAGCAGGGGTAACAACTGCCAATTGTAGCTGCATCTGCTTGGCATGTTCCTCAGCATCCACAGCCTTTTTCTTTGCGCACCCTCTTTTGTTGTGTCCAACCTCACCGTAGTACATGCACCGGATTGGGTTGTATTTTCTTTTCATTTTTGTCTTTGACCCACTAGGTTGTTCTTCTTTGTCCCTTCTTCGCTTCTTTGTTGGCCTCCCAGGTTTAGGCTTCATTGGGGGTGGGACTGGTGATGGATGTGGCGTTTTTTCCCATAGATCCTGCCCCTTAACCGGATTGACATTAAAACAGTAGGTACTCTTATACGCTTCCATCTTTAACCACTCATGGCAATATTCTTCAGGTCTCTTGTCATTCTTATCTTGTATTGCCGATATTGCATGCATACACGGCATTCTTATCAAGCCAAACAAATTGATACAGTAAATATAATATCATGAATGAAGACATTGTTAATTAAGTAAGGGAATAAAGTTGTTACCTGTAAGTTGCCAAAACCTGCAGGTGCATGTGTGCTTGCTGGTGCACGAATTGTGAATCACACTTTTCACACTCGTACCACTAACCAGCAAGTGCACTAGGTCGTCCAAGTAATACCTTACATGAGTAAGGGTCGAATCCCACGGAGATTGTTGGTTTGAAGCAATCTATGGTTATCTTGCAATTCTTAGTCAGGAAGTCAATTATATTTATCAGTTGAATTGCGAATAAACAAGAGAGCATTGATTAAGGTTACTTGTTATGCAGTAATGGAGAATATGTTGGAGTTTTGGAGATGCTTTGTCTTCAGAATCTCTGCTTTCCTTGGCGTTGAACTCCAACTTTTAATCCTTTTCTGGCGCTAGACGCCAGAATTGGGCAGAGAACTGGCGTTGAACGCCAGTTTACATCCTCTATCCCTAAGAAAAGTATGGACTATTATATATTGCTGGAAAGCCCTGGATGTATACTTTCCAACACAATTAGAAGCGTGCCATTTCGAGTTCTGTAGCTCCAGAAAATCCACTTTGAGTGCAGGGAGGTCAGAATCCAACAGCATCAGCAGTCCTTTTTCAACCTGAATCAGATTTTTGCTCAGCTCCCTCAATTTCAGCCAAAAAAATACCTGGAATTATAGAAAAACACACAACTCATAGTAAAGTCCAGAAATATGAATTTTTCCTAAAAACTAATGGAAATAAACTAAAAACTAACTAGAATATCCTAAAAACTATATGAAATTAACCCCAAAAAGCGTATAAAATATCCGCTCATCACAACACCAAACTTAAACTGTTACTTGTCCTCAAGCAACTAGACAAATAAAATAGAAGACTAATAGGTTGAGAAGCAATAATATCTCAAAGTTTTTGAGTGAAGCTCAGATTCTAATTAGATGAGCGGGACTAGTAGCTTTTTGCTTCCGAACAGTTTTGGCATCTCACTTTATCCATTAAAGCTCAGAGTGATTAGCATCTATAGGAACTTAGAATTCAGATAGTGTTATTTATTCTCCTATATCAGTATGATGATTCTTGAAGACAGCTGTTTCATGAGTCTTGGCCGTGGCCCTAAGCACTTTATTTTCCAGTATTACCACCGGATACATAAATGCCACAGACACATAATTGGGTGAACCCTTTGGATTGTGACTCAGCTTTGCTAAAGTCCCCAATTAGAGGTGTCCAGAGTTCTTAAGCACACTCTTCTTTCTGCTTTGGACCTTGACTTTAACCGCTCAGTCTCAAGTTTTCACTTGACACCTTCACGCCACAAGCACATGGTTAGGGACAACTCGGTTTAGCCGCTTAGGCCAGGATTTTATTCCCTTAGGCCCTCCTACCCACTGATGCTCAAAGCCTTGGGATCCTTTTTATTACCCTTGCCTTTTGGTTTTAAGGGCTATTGGCTTTTTTTTTCTTCTTTTTTTTTTTTTGCTACTTTTTCTTGCTTCAAGAATCATTTTTATGATTTTTCAGATTATCAATAACATGTCTCATGTTCATCATTCTTTCAAGAGCCAACATATTTAACAGTCTTAAACAAAAAATTCAAAAGACATATGCACTGTTCAAGCATTCATTCAGAAGACAGAAAGTATTGCCACCACATGTAACTAATTAGAATTTCTCTTTAAAAACTCTTATTGCCTCTTATTTTCTTATTCAAAAGATCTACTATTTTATTCATGTTTGCTGATGATGAGAAAAATAAACTATGGCTTAATTGGAGATAAAATCAAAATAGATA
>NC_029793.2:117211522-117214291 GCF_000816755.2 Arachis ipaensis
CAAGAGAAGACTTTTGGCGCTTCAATTCCCTTAAGTCACGCCCTTGCTCCTCTTGTTCTTTAAACATATAGGTAAGAATTTGACTGTGTTCCTTCTGTTCTTTTATTATTTGTTCCATAGCTTCCCGTATCTTGGTAACAGACGTCTCAAGATTCTCCCAGTATTCAGATTGAGGGATTTCTGGGAGAAGTTCCTGTGTTTTCTTCTTGGTGGGATCATCCTGTGCTTGTTGTTTTTCCATTGATGCTTTGGTGATTGGTTTCTCAATTGAGATATACTCAGTTATTCCCATCCTTACTCCAGCGTCCGTGCAGAGCAGAGAAATCACGCTTGGATAAGCCAACCTGGCCTCTTTAGAATTTTTGTTAGCAATTTTGTAGAGTTCAGCTGAGATTAGCTGATGAACTTCCACTTATTTTCCCATCATGATGCAATAGATCATCACTGCTCTTTTAACAGTTACTTCAGAACGGTTGCTAGTGGGCAACAGAGAATGCCCAATGAAGTCCAGCCATCCTCTGGCGACTGGTTTGAGATCTTCTCTCTTGAGTTGATTTGGGACACCCTTTGTGTTGGTGGTCCACCTGGCTCCAGGGATACATATGTCCTCTAGAATCTTATCCAGGCCCTTCTCTGTTCTCATCATTCTCCTGTTGAAGGAGTCTGGATCATCTTTCAGCTGAGGTAGCTTTAAGATCTCCCTGATCCTGTCAGGGTGGGTATGAACAATCTTTCCTTTGACCACGGTCCGATAGTCATAGAAAGCAGTCCCAGATAGTTTCTGCTTGTCAGTTTGCCACATATTAGCATAGAACTCTTGAACCATGTTCCTCCCTACTTTCGTTTCAGGATTAGCTAGGACTTCCCAGTTTCTGATTCGAATTTGCTCCTGGATCTCCGGATATTCATCTTCTTTCAGATCGAATCTAATTTCCGGGATCACTGATCTCAGACCCATTGTTTTGTTATAATGGTCTGAATGTTCTTTAGATAAGAACTTCCCTTGATTCCAAAGTGGTTTTGGAATGCTCTCTTTCTTGCCTCTTGGAGTGGGTTGTTTTCCTTTAGGGGCCATGATCTTAGTGATCGCGGATAAACACACCAAACTTAGAGGTTTGCTTGTCCTCAAGCAAAAGAAAAGAAAGGAGAGGGATAGAAGGAGAGCTAGGTGCAATTGTTGATGGAAGGGGAGGGAGGCCGAACCCAAATTTAAAGGGGGGGTGGGTTTTCGAAAAAAGAGATAAAGATATGATAAAAAAAGATTGATTTGGAAAAGATAAGATAGAAGATATGATAAGAGAGGATATAGTTTAAAATTGAAAAGATATGAAAGATTTTTGAAAAAGATAGATCTAGATTTTGAAAAAGGTAAAGTGGATATTTTGAAAAAGATATTGACGAGTTGAAAAGATAGATTTGTTTTTAAAAAAAAGGATTTGAAAAGAGTTGGATTGAATTTGCAAAGAGGCTTGGTGCTTATGGATTAAGATACATTTGATATTTTTAAAGAGGGATTTTCAAAATCAAGGTTCTTAACATGTTTATGTAAGAAATCATGAATTAAAAACATGGAATTTTAAAATTAGAATGAAAAATATGAAGAA
This sequence comes from Arachis ipaensis, assembly GCF_000816755.2. Taxonomy (NCBI): domain Eukaryota; kingdom Viridiplantae; phylum Streptophyta; class Magnoliopsida; order Fabales; family Fabaceae; genus Arachis; species Arachis ipaensis. The sequence continues at coordinate 117,213,127 of NC_029793.2, forward strand.
GACTGATTTTTACCTCCTCCCCACTATCCTGGCGTTTGAACGCCCAAACACTGCCTGTTTTGGGCGTTCAACGCCCAAATGCTGCTCTCCTGGGCGTTCAACGCCCAGTTGTTGCCCTTTTCTGGCGTTGAACGCCAGATTGCTATCCTTACTGGCGTTCAGCGCCCACTGGCTGCCCCTTTTGGGCGCTGAAACGCCCAAAATAGGCTCTTATTGGCGTTTTCTTGCCAGTGAGCTCTTTTTCTCTGTTTTGTGTGCAGATTCCTTCTGTAACCCTGTGAACTTATGCAATTGATTCTTTACCTTGTTATCAATGAACTCTATATAAACAAATAAAAATAAAAATAGGGCAAAATGCTTAGAGGATTGATGCCCCATGGCTGGGTTGCCTCCCAGCAAGCGCTTCTTTATTGTCTTTAGCTGGACCTTGCTGAGCTTTTAGTCTAGCTTCAGCCTTGAGCATTCTTGCTCAACATTGCCTTCAAGATAGTGCTTGATTCTCTGTCCATTGACAATTAACCTCTTATCAGAATCAATATCTTGAAGCTCCACATAACCATACGGTGATACACTTGTAATCACGTATGGTCCCCTCCACCGGGATTTCAATTTCCCGGGAAATAGCCTGAGTCTAGAGTTAAACAGCAGATCCGGAAAAGTCTCAGAGATCTCAAGAGAGGGGAGGGGCGTCCCTTCCACTGGCTCTATCCGGGACAGATGATCAGCCACTTGGTTCTCTGTCCCTTTTCTATCTCTTATTTCTATATCAAACTCTTACAGAAGCAACACCTATCTGATGAGCCTGGGTTTTGAATCCTGCTTTGTGAGTAGATATTTAAGAGCAGCATGATCAGTATACACAATCACTTTTGATCCTACTAAGTATGATCTGAACTTGTCAATGGCGTAAACTACTGCAAGTAATTCTTTTTCTGTGGTTGTGTAATTTTTCTGGGCATCATTTAGAACGCGACTAGCATAATAAATGACATGCAGAAGCTTGTCATGCCTCTGTCCCAACACTGCACCAATGGCGTGATCACTAGCATCACACATTAGCTCAAATGGTAATGTCCAATCTGGTGCAGAAATAACTGGTGCTGTGACCAGCTTAGCTTTCAGCGTTTCAAACGCCTACAGGCACTCTGTGTCAAACACAAATGGC
>NC_029793.2:117215259-117219315 GCF_000816755.2 Arachis ipaensis
GATTTTATGCCCAAGAACAATCCCTTCAGTCACCATGAAGTGACATTTTTCCCAGTTTAAAACTAGGTTGGTCTCTTGGCATCTTTTCAGAACAAGTTTCAGGTGATCAAGACAGGAGCTGAATGAGTCTCCATATACTGAGAAGTCATCCATGAAGACTTCCAGAAATTTTTCCACCATATCAGAGAAAATAGAGAGCATGCATCTCTGGAAGGTTGCAGGCGCATTACACAGCCCAAATGGCATCCTTCTATAAGCAAACACTCCAGATGGACACGTGAATGCTATTTTCTCTTGATCCTGAGGATCTACTGCAATCTGGTTATAGCCTGAGTAGCCGTCCAAAAAACAGTAATAATCATGACCTGCTAGTCTTTCTAGCATCTGGTCTATGAATGGTAAAGGAAAATGATCCTTTCTGGTGGCTGTATTGAGCCTTTTGTAGTCAATACACATGCGCCACCCTGTGACTGTTCTTGTAGGAACCAGTTCATTTTTTTCATTATGAATCACTGTCATGCCTCCCTTTTTTGGGACGACTTGGACAGGGCTCACCCAGGGGCTATCAGAAATAGGGTAAATAACCCCAGCCTCTAGTAATTTGGTGACCTCTTTCTGCACTACTTCCTTCATGGCTGGATTTAGCAGTCTCTGTGGTTGAACCACTGGTTTAGCATTATCCTCCAATAAGATTTTGTGCATGCATCTAGCTGGGCTTATGCCCTTAAGGTCACCTATGGACCACCCAAGATCTGTCTTGTGTGTCCTTAGCACTTGAATAAGTGCTTCCTCTTCCTGTGAATTTAAGACAGAGCTTATGATCACTGGAAAAGTGTCACCTTCTCCCAGAAATGCATATTTCAAGGATGGTGGTAATGGCTTGAGCTCGGGTTTAGGAGGTTTTTCTTCTTCCAGAAGAGATTTCAGAGGCTCTTTCATGTCCTCTGAATCCTCCAAATCAGGCTGAACATCTTTAAAGATGTCTTCCAACTCCGATTCGAGACTCTCAGCCATGTTGATCTCTTCTACCAAGGAGTCAATAAGATCAACTTTCATGCAGTCTGTTAATGTGTCTGGATGCTGCATGGCTTTGACAGCGTTCAACTTAAACTCATCATCATTGACTCTCAGGGTTCTTTCCCCCTGTTGGACGTCAATGAGGGATCGTCCAGTTGCTAGGAAGGGTCTTCCTAGAATGAGAGTAGCACTCTTGTGCTCCTCCATTTCCAGCACAACGAAGTCAGTCGGAAAGGCGAATGGCCCAACCCTGACAATCATGTCTTCAATCACGCCTGATGGGTATTTAGTGGAGCCATCAGATAAGAAGGTATTTGCTCAAGTGCTTCTGCAAATGGAATCTTTATTTCAAGAGTCCTGAGGTAATCTGCAAAGTGAGCAAATTGCTTATCCTGCTCCTCTTTCCGGAGTTTTTGAGGATAAGATATCTTGGCTTTATATTCCTCAACCTTAGTTGTTGCAGGTTTATTGCCTACAGAAGTGGTTGAAGAAGCCTTTTTAGAGGGGTTGTTATCAGTATTTGTGTGTGTCTGATCCCTCACTGGCAATTGAGTGCCAGGGTTAGAAGATGGAGTGAAATTGGACGCCAGCTCCTTGTCTATTCCTGGCGTCTGAACGCCAGAACTGTGCCCATTTTGGGTGTTCAGCGCCAGATCTTGCCCATTTTGGGCATTCAACGCCAGATCCTTGCCTATTTCTGGCGTTGAACGCCAGTCTTGAGCATGGTCTGGGCGTTCAGCGCCAGCCTTCCAGCAAATTTCTGGCGTTTTAACGCCAGAATTGCTTTTCCCTGGGCTCTTACTGTCTTCAGGTGAATTTTGGGTGGTTTGCTCATTCCTTAGCTCTTTGCTGCCTTGAGGTGGGGTATTTAATATTTTCCCACTTCTTAATTGAACTGCTTGGCATTCTTCTGTTATTTGTCTTGACAGCTGCTGCTTGGTTTGCTTCAATCGTTCTTCCACATTTATATTAGCCATCCTTGTCTCTTGTAGTTTATCCTTGAATTCAGCTAACTTCTTTGTTAGAAAATCCAATTGCTGATTGAATTCAGCAGCTTGCTTTGCAGAACTGAGTTCAGCAGTTACTGTTTCAGCCTCTTCTTTCATGGAAGAGTTACTGCTTATGTACAGATACTGATTTCTGGCAACTGTATCAATGAGCTCTTGAGCTTCTTCAATTGCTTTTCTCATATGGATAGATCCACCAGCTGAGTAATCTAGAGACATCTGAGCTCCTTCTGCAAGCCCATAATAGAAGATGTCTAACTGAACCCACTCTGAAAACATTTCAGAGGGGCATTTTCGTAGCATTTCTCTGTATCTCTCCCAGGCATCATAAAGAGATTCATTATCTCCTTGTTTAAAGCCTTGGATGTCCAGCCTTAGCTGTGTCATCCGATTTGGGGGAAAGTATTGATTCAGGAATTTTTCTGTCAGCTGTTTCCATGTCCTTATGCTGGCCTTAGCTTGGTTATTTAACCACCTCTTAGCTTGATCTTTCACAGCAAATGAAAACAGTAATAGTCTGTAGACATCCTAATCTATTTCCTTATCATGTACTGTGTCAGCAATTTGTAAAAACTGTGCCAGAAACTCTGTAGGTTCTTCCTGTGGAAGATCGGAATACTGGCAATTTTGCTGCACCATGATAATGAGCTGAGGATTCAACTCAAAGCTACTGACTCCAATGGAGGGTACGCAGATACTACTCCCATATGAAGCAGTAGAGGGGTTAGCATATGACCCCAGAGTCCTCCTGGACTGTTCATTTCCACTTAGATCCATGATGGGGAAAGAGAGATGATGTAAAAAAAATATTTTTATTTTTATTTATTTATTTATTTATTTATTTATTTATTTCGAAAATAAAATAAATTAAAATAAAATAAATAAAAATAGGTGAAGATTTTCGAAAAAATGAGGGGAGAGAAAGTGGTAAGGAAGTTTTGAAAAAGATATGATTTGGAAACGATTTTAAATTTAAAAAAAAATCTGAATTTTTAAAGGTAAGTTTCGAAAATTTGCTTTAAAATAGAGAGAAAATTTATTTTTGAATTTAAAGGGGAGAGAGAAAAATAATAAGATAGCACAAGATTTAAAATTTTTTTAGATCTAATGCTCCTTGTTTTTGAAAATTTTGAGGGAAAACACTAAGAAACACCAAACTTAAAAATTTTAAGATCAAGACACAAGGAAAACTCAAGAACACTTTGAAGATTCACAAGAACACCAAACTTAAAATTTTTAGAAAACTAAACTAAAATTTTCGAAAACCTAAGGGGAATCAATAAGAAAACACCAAACTTAGAGTTTGGCACAAAATTTAATAGAGAAATTATTACTTTTGAAAAATTTTTGAAAAGAAAACAAAAGACTCTGACTCAAAAGACGAAAATTTCCTAATCTAAGCAACAAGATTCACCGTCAGTTGTTCAAACTCGAACAATCCCCGGCAACGGCGCCAAAAACTTGGTGCACAGAAGTTGTGATTACACTTTGATTATGTAAAATTCATTGCTCTTTCTTTCCCTGGCAATGGCGCCAAAAACTTGGTGCCAATACCATGGTTCACAACTTCGCACAACTAACCAAGAAGTGCACTAGGTCGTCCAAGTAATACCTTACGTGAGTAAGGGTCGAATCCCACGGAGATTGTTAGTTTGAAGCAATCTATGGTTATCTTGCAATTCTTAGTCAGGAAGTTAATTATATTTATTAGTTGAATTGCGAATAAACAAGAGAGCATGGATTAAGGATACTTGTTATGCAGTAATGGATAATATGTTGGAATTTTGGAGATGCTTTGTCTTCAGAATCTCTGCTTTCCTCTGTCTTCTGCTTCACGCACGCACGTCCTCCTATGGCAAGCTGTGTGTAGGTGGATCACCGTTGTCAATGGCTACCATCCATCCTTCCAGTGAAAAGGGTCCAGGTGCGCTGTCACCGCACGGCTAATCATCTGCAGGTTCTCAGTCGTACCGGAATAGGATTTACTATCCTTTTGCGTCTGTCACTACGCCCAGCACTCGCGAGTTTGAAG
>NC_029793.2:117219884-117233513 GCF_000816755.2 Arachis ipaensis
TACGCCCAACCTTTGTGAGTTTGAAGCTCGTCACAGTCATTCAATCCCTTAATCCTACTCGGAATACCACAGACAAGGTTTAGACTTTCCAGATTCTCATGAATGCCGCCATCAGTTCTAGCTTATACCACGGAGATTCTGATTAAGGAATCTAAGAGATATTCATTCAATCTGATGTAGAACGGAGGTGATTGTCAGACACACGTTCATGGATTGAGGAAGGTGATGAGTGTCACTGATCATCACCTTCTCCATAGTTAGGCGCGAATGGATATCTTAGGTAGGAACACGCATGTTTGAATGGAAAATAGAAATACTTGCATTAATTCATCGAGACACAGCAGAGCTCCTCACCCCCAACAATGGAGTTTAGAGACTCATGCCGTCAAAGAGTACAAAGTTCAGATCTAAAATGTCATGAGATATAAAATAAGTCTCTAAAAGTTGTTTAAATACTAAACTAGTAGCCTATGTTTACAAAAAGTGAGTAGACTATGACAGATGGTGCAGAGATCCACTTCTGGGGCCCACTTGGTGTGTGCTGGGGCTGAGAATTAAACAATTCACGTGCATAAGGCTGTTTTGGGCGTTCAACGCCAGGTTTGGATCCATTTCTGGCGTTGAACTCCAACTTTTAATACTTTTCTGGCGCTGGACGCCAGAATTAGGCAGAGAACTGGTGTTAAATGCCAGTTTACGTCGTCTATCCTTGAGCAAAGTATGGACTATTATATATTTCTGGAAAGCCCTGGATGTCTACTTTGCAACGCAATTAGAAGCGCGCCATTTCGAGTTCTGTAGCTCCAAAAAATCCACTTTGAGTGCAGGGAGGTCAGAATCCAACAGCATCAGCAGTCCTTTTTCAACCTGAATCAGATTTTTGCTCAGCTCCCTCAATTTCAGCCAGAAAAATACCTGAAATTACAGAAAAATACACAACTCATAGTAAAGTCTAGAAATATGAATTTTTCCTAAAAACTAATGGAAATAAACTAAAAACTAACTAGAATATCCTAAAAACTATATGAAATTAACCCTAAAAAGCGTATAAAATATCCGCTCATCACTTGCCCAAGTCAACCACCATATTCGTCGGCCAGTCATGCACTTCGTACAACTCCTCTTTTTCATCACCAGACCACTGAGGAGCCTAATGGCGGGACAGCACTGTCATAGCTTCCAACCTACTTTGCTGAACAGGAGGGAGAATTCTTTGGTAGTTCTGCAACTTCTTTCTGTTATCAACCATACTCTTCATGATGATTCTCCTAACTTCCTCAGCCAGGGTCAGGATAGGCTTTCTCCTTTCGTGTTTGATCTTTGCATTGAATGACTCACAGGAATTATTGCATATGTTATCCACTTTCGGAACCTCACTGAAATGCGCCTTCGTCCATGCCTCTTTTGGCCATTTATCAAGATACTGCCAAGCTTTCTCGTTGATCAACTTAACTCTCTTCATGTTTCTATCAAATTCAGCTATTGTCCTTGACCTTGCACATTCCCACACAAGGTCTTTTAACTCACAACTACCCCACTGTTTTGAGAAATTCTGCCATAGATACCACACGCAGAAGCGGTGGTAAACTCTTGGAAAAACTTCCTGAACAGCAGGGATTAAACCCTGCACCAAAAGACCAAACACGAAAAGATATTAAATCATTTCAGTCCTCAACATTCAGTTTATTAAATCAAACTAGTCCTTCAAAGAATAATAAGTAAATCAAATTAGTCCTTACAGAAATCATTACCTTCTGCATATCTGAGATGAAGCACCATTTGTGCTCTCTGTAGTCACCTAGATCATTGTGAAGCAGTTCAAAAAACTATTGCCAATTATCCTTGTTTCCACACTGATAATTGCATAGACAATCACAAAGCAGTCAGAATTTGTCCTCCGTGTAGTGTCTTCAGAAACGCGCCATCTAGTCCAATTAGAGGTCTACAACCTGCCTTAAACCCCCGCTTGCAAGCATCAAGACACACATAGAACCGATCAAATAGTGGAGGACTCTCAGGCATTGGGATCACACCTACTTGCACTGTGGATCCTGGATTGCTAGTAAGTAACTCGATTGCATAATCCCACACCAAACCATACTGGGCTATCTCATCACCCTCTACAATTTTCCTAGCAACCTTTAGTGCCCTGGTGATGCATGTGCTATTGAGGTACACATTACACTTTCGGACAAACCAATCATACACCTCTCGATGCTTCATAGTTGGGTGCTTTCTAAGCTTAGGTACTAGCTTGTTAAGTGTCCAGGTTTGGGTTACAGCCCTATTTTTCCTCTTTCTAGGACAGGTATGATTATTAACTAGTGTTTTAATTTGCCAAGACAAGTCTTTACTGTTACAAGCACAATAAACCACCCATGGACAATCATCTGACTTACAAACAGCTCTAACCCTAACTCTATCATTCTTGGTAAATAATATATTTCTGCCCCACTGGATAGTGTAATCCCTAGTGGCTTGTATAAATTCAGCTTTTTATTTGAAAGTCATACTAACCTCAAATTTCAAGTTTCCAAATTTGGTTTTTTCATTGTACTGGGGATAAACAGTAGGTGTCTCCTCATCAGAGTCTAACTCCTTCCCCGAATCTTCTAAATGCCATGAGTCAGGATCTGAGAAACTTCCAAGATCATCATCATCTTCGTCTGCATCTACCAAATAATAACATGAAAGACATTAAAATTTGGCCAAATGAAAAATTACAACAATAGCAATCCAGATTGAGAGCTTACCAGATTCAGAGCTTTCTTCATCTTCGAAACCCTCATAACTTGAGTCATCAGTGTCAATTTCTTTATCTGCTAGTCTAGACTTAGGAGGCCTATGCTTCTCATTTGCTTCCTTTTGCTTTTGCTTTCTTTTTGAGCCTTTTCCACTGTCACTATCACTTTCACTGCTGTATAAACTGTCTTCTAGAACTTTTGGAGGCTTGTATAACTCATCTTCTGTACTCTCATACGAGTCATGAGAGTCAGAATTTTGATCCTGGATGGGACCTTCTCTTACAGTTCTTCCGGATCTTGTTACTCTGCATGCACTGGTATTTCCTTTCTCCTTATTACTTTCTGGCTTTTTGGCTGGTTGAGAGGATGTTTTAGAATGATGTGGGACTGTCTTCCCCTGATTGTTGGCTTTGGTTTGTTGAGGGTGGAGTTTTGTTGACTGCAAGGGAGTCTTTATGGGCTGAGAGGTGGTCTTTGAGGCCTGATGTGTTGGTTTGGTGGGCTGAGAATAAGGTTTATTGGGCTTACTGGGCTGTGAGGCTGGCTTCGTGGGCTGAGAATTGGGCTTACTAGGCTGAGCTTTGGGCCTACTGGGCTGTGAGGCTGCCTTACTGGGCTCATAGGTTAGTTTCTTTGGCTGAGGGTGGTTCATTGTGGGAGTTTTCACAGGTTAGGAGTGGTGCATCTTGGCCTGGGAACTGAACTTCTTCTTCTTACGAGTTCCTGCTTCCATAAGAGCTACACCTTCCCCTATGTTGTCCACTACATAGGGCTGTGAGATGCAGTCCTCAAAGTATAGGTTGATCAAATGGTGGTTCCTCCTACAATCCTTGCACATTGCAATGAAGTCAGCATCTGTCACCAACTTCTTCAACCCAGATGGAATTGGAACTCCAGAAACTTTCCACTAACAATTGCCAGCCTCAATGTATCCCAGCTCCTTATAGTAACCCCTTACAAAAAACACATCAAGTGTGTCTCCCTCAACACCCATCAATACCTCTGTGTTATCAGGTTCATAAACCATGTCACCATCCTCACTCATCCTAAACAACCCACCATGGTGAAAAACAAACGTCATGGGAGGACCCTCCATCTACAATAACAAACACGAAAACAGCATAAAGAAACATGACCAACAACAACTGCTCTGTATCAATCACCACCTAGTACACCCAGTTGGTACCAATCAACCTTTAACCCAAAAAAAAACATGCAACAGAACCATCACTAAATTCAAACATCACTCACTCCTGTCACAGAGCCATACAAAGTAACACAATCTCATACACGAAAATGCTAAAACAACACTAATAAACCCTAAATCAGACGAACACTAACTCCACCATAGTAACAATACACCACATCACAGAATAAGTAAAAAAATGATATTATCAGTTCAATCCTTACCTCTCAATGTCTCAATGCCTTCTTTTACTAGCAATGCTGCTCCAGTATAACATCCACTCTGCATTCAACGGCCAAAGGCTTTCCACTATAATCGTCTAGCAGCACTAACGATCCTTGTCAGCCTGGTACAGAGCTTCGGTTCCACACTTAGGGCATACCTTGTGGGAGACGACACGTTTTGGAGTGAAAGACAGAGCGATGGTTGATATGAGACAGGGGTAAGGCATCGCAATGTTTCAAAATCTCTTCAGAACACAATACGGCGACGTTTCAACGCTACTGCCTCACTCAACCAAAACGACGTCGTCCGGCTTCACTGCCAACTTGGCAGTTAACGTGCCACGTAGGCGGCCGTTTGCCATCTCATCAACTGAGAAGAAGGAAGGACGAACGTGATCAACACGGGTATCTTTCGAGGACCTTTTTGATTAATTTTGACTTTCGGGGACGAAAATGAAGATCGAGCACACTTTCGGGGACGAAATTGACTATTAACTCATGGTTGTTGGGGTTGTGACGTCTCTGATCTTGGCCTTGGTCTTGTTGGTTTCCCCACCCAAAGTTTGGGTGGTTCCTCCAACCAGGATTATACATTTTGGAGTATGAGTCATGGTTCTGCCTAGGTGAATTTCCAATGTAGTTGGCTTGCTCCTGACTACCCTCTGCCTCTTCATTCGCTCCTTCTTGAGTTGCTGCTGAAGTGGTGATTGCTGCTACTTGATTCCTCTCCATCTTCTTGGTAAGGTCAGCCAACTGCTTGGTAATCATCTTGTTTTGAGCTAGCAGTGCATCCACGTTGTTCAGCTCCATCACTCCTCTAGTGTTGCCTCTTTCAGAAGCATAGAAGTAGTCATTCTTAGCTACAGTCTCAATGACATCTATGGCTTCTTCAATGGTCTTCTTCTTGTTCAAAGATCCCCCGGATGAGTGGTCTACTGCCTTCTTTGATTCATAAGAAAGACCTTCATAGAAAATGTGTAACTGCACCCATTCATTGAACATATCTGGCGGTCACTTTCTTGTCAGATCTTTAAACATCTCCCATGCTTCGTAGAGAGTCTCACCATCTTGTTGTCTGAAAGTTTGAACCTCAGCTCTCAACCTGTTGATTCTTTGAGGAGGATAGAATCTTGCCAAGAATTTGTTCACCATATCTTCCCAGGTTGTTAAGATTTCCTTCGGGAAGGATTCCAGCCATTTAGATGTCTTGTCCTTGAGTGAGAAGGGTAATAGAAGTCTCCATATTCTCATCCATGTCTGGTTCAAAATACTCCTCTTCTTCCTCCGTACCAACTACTCTCTTTTCTCTTGCTTCCCTCCTTAATCTAAGGAAGGTCTTCTCAGGTTCAGAATCAAAGGAAGTTGAAGCACTGCTTCTTCTACCTGTCATACAACCCACAAATCACAAGCAAGAAAGATAGATGCAGACAGTATTCTTTGCAGAAATGCTGTTAGTGTGAGTGATGCAATATATCAAACAGTTAGTGGGTCAGTGAACTAAATAGTAAACAACTAAGAAAGGGGTAGGGGAAAGGAAGAAAACAGCTAAATTGAAAGTGAATTACTCAAATGAAATCAAAAAAAATAAAAAAATACTCAATCTAGTTATCCACCAACTTAATCATTGTTGATACAAAATCAATCCCCGGCAACGGCGCCATAAACTTGATGCACAAAAACTTGTCTCTCAACAATTTCCCTCGGCAAGTATACCGATTTGTCGTCAAGTAAAAACTCACAATAGAGTGAGGTCGAATCCCACAAGGATTGATTGGTCAATCAACTTTAATTAGAGGAATGTTCTAGTTGAGCTAAGCAGAATTTGATGTGAGAATTGCAGGAAATTAAATGGCGGGAAAGTAAATGGCAGAAAATGTAAATGCTGGAAATAAAGAGCTGAATATAAATGATGGAAAGTAAAATGCAAAATCTTAAATGGGGAATGGGGAATTTAGCATGAAAGTAAATTGCAGAAATTAAAGAGAATGGGTAAGATCAGAAATAGGGGATTCATTGGGTTTAGGAGATGTCGCATTCTCCGGATCAAGTTATCAATGCATTCATTGATCTCCTTGGCAATCTTAAGTGATTGAACTCCAATTCCTTGGTAATTCAATCTCTCAAATCTTGATCAATAGCCAATTCCTTGGTCTAATTACTCATGAGAAGAGATGAAGTATGGTCACTGATTATACCACATGTATTTCTAAATCAAAGTGTTGGTAGGATTATATGTCACTATATCCATCCAAACCCCAATTTGGTCCAACATGAGAAAGCATTTCTAGCATGATCTCTTCATTCCTCTTCCAAGGTTCCGAAGAGATCCAAGTATGAATAGCTTCTTTTCCAAGACAACTACCCAATTGGATGAAGATTGAAAGCTTTCTAGTAAAATCAAGAGAAAAGAAAGAAAAAGAATAATGTAAACTATTATTGATCCATCAAATTACAACAGAGCTCCCTAACCCAATGAAAGGGGTTTAGTTGTTCATGGCTCTGGGAATGGAAAACAAAGATGGAGAATGCATTCTGAAAGTAAAACTAGAAGTTGCAGAGAAAGTAAAATTATACAGAGAGTAGTCCTCTTAATCCAAAAGCTTCTCTCTAGTTCAAAACTACTCCTATATATACTACTCTTTTGATCTTCCAGTTGGATCTTCAAGTCCACGTTAGTATAACTAACGTGGCTCTTAACGTGGGCATGCCTTAGCCTCGAGAGCGTTAGTGACACTTACCTTTGTCACTAACGCTCCAAATGCCTCTTCTCACGTTAGTGCCCCACGTTAATTGTCTTAACGTGGCCACTAACGTGGTGGTGATTGCCATCTCCAACGTTAGTGACAAAGGTGAGCGTCACTAACGTTGGCTCATCAATTCTTTCCTCCACGTTAGCTTCCACATTAATGCACTTAATGTGGTAACTAACGTGGCTCATAGTGGCTTAGTCCAATGTTAATGACAAAAGTGAGTGTCACTAACGTTGGCGATTCCTTGCTCCTTCCACGTTAAAGTTCACGTTAACCAAGTTAACGTGGCTCTTAACGTAGTATTCATGCATAATTCTCATGAAATCATATAAAATTCACAATGTTTGCTTGAATCAAGATGTAAGTAAAATTCTACCCAAAACTTGCTTATTTCCTAAGAAAATGCATGAAACTACCCTAAAACAGTAAAGAAAAGGTCAGTGAAACTGGCCGAAATGCCCTGGCATCAACGGCCACATGGTGCGACATGAGTTGGGGGTCTATTCCCGGTGTCCAGGCAAATAGGTCGCCATTGGTCCTAATCAGTTCGATTAAAGGTTCTTTCAGCTTCTGAGGGAGGTTTCTGTTCACGAAGGTGAACTTTTCCTCCGTGTCGCCGACTCGAAACTTTTCTAGGCTCCCTTCTGGTTCGGGTCTCAGTTTGTCGCTGACTCTGGCATCCAAGTCGGCGAGGAATACTACTGATACTTCTTTGGATTTCTTTCTTAATGAGAGACTGGCGTTGTCGCAAGCGACTGCCGTTTCTAGGTCTCCCCTTATAAACCCTACTGATCCTTCTTCAGTTATGAACTTTATTATCAGCATCCTCGTGCTGGTGACCGCCCCTAGGTCGTTGATGGTCTTCCTCCCTAGGATGATATTGTAGGCCGTGGAGTCTCGTAGGATCACGAACTCTGCCATGATCGTTCTTCTCCCTTGGCCTTGTCCCACGGAGGTCGGCAGGGAGATTATCCCGTCCCGCTTGATGAAGTGGTCACCGAGCCCTACAACACCGTGCTGGTGAGTCTTTAAGTCGGCGTCCTTTAGACCCAAGGCGTCGAACACATTGCGGAACATGATGTTCGAATCTGCCCCTGTATCAACAAGGATCCGCTTGACGAGGCCGGTTCCCACTCTGGCTGTAATGACCATGGGAGGGCTTTCCGCGACCTTGTCGAACCATTGGTCGTCCGGGCCAAATGAAATGGATGGAAGCTTCTTGTGGCTTCGCGCAGAGGATGTAGAAACCGCCAGGACTTTGGCGTCTTTCTTATGTGCCGACTTGGACCTGGGCGCCACGTTTCTCGCCGTTACCACGTTCACTATGGTAAGGCCGTGGTCGTGGTCCTCTGGCTCTTGGCGTCGCTTTGCTGCCCGGGTCTTGTCTTCACCTTCGTGATCTCGGTTCTGTCTCCTCGCTCCCTATTGAGGTGGGAGAACTCGGCTAACTTTTCGTCCCTGATCGCTTGCTCCAGTGCGTCCTTCAGGTCGAAGCAATCATGTGTCTTGTGCCCGTAGCCCTTGTGGTAATCACAGTAGAGGCTCATGTTCCCTCCTGTTCGTTCCTTCAGAGGTCGGGGCTTCGACAAGATCTCCTTCTCGACTATTTGTTGGTAGACTTCCATAATAGGCGCGGTGAGGGGGTGTAATTAGTGAACTTCCCGACACGAGGAAACGGCCTGGGAGTCTTACTCGGACCGCCATCCCTGGCGTGTTCTTTTTGTCTTTCTCCACTCCCGTGATGCCAGGCCTGATTGCAAGAGGGTTGCCGTTTGCTGGCAGCCACGACCTGACTGACTTCTTTATCGTTAATGTACTCCCTAGTTACACATTGGATCTCCTGCATTGTCCACACTGGCTTCGTGGTGAGGTGCTTTCTGAAGTCCTCGTTTAGGAGTCCGTTCGGCAAGCACAAACTTGCGACCGAATCCGTCAACCCGTCGATCTCCAAGCACTCATCGTTGAATCGGTCTAGGTATTTCCTGGTGCGACGGATCTCTGGGTCACTCCAAGTAGATTAATTGGGTGCTTTGCCTTCGCGATTCTAGTTGTGAATTAGGCTAGGAAGGCACGGCTGATGTTCGAGAACCTGGTCACCGAGCCCTGCGGGAGGTTATTGAACCACCGTATTGCAGGTCCCGCTAAGGTGACTGGGAAAGCGCGGCACCTTACCTCGTCTCCCACTCCCTCTAGGTTCATTCTGGCTTCGAAAGCCGTAAGGTGCTCCTACGGGTCTTGGGTTCCGTCGTACCTCATGTCCGTTGGCTTGTCAAAGTGTTTTGGCAGCTGGACCTCGAGGATGGAACGATGGAATGGGGTTGCGCCCATTATCACTGACCCCCGCGTTCTGGTCGTTCTTCCCTCGTTGTTTTCCTGACGAGCGTCCTCATGGTCTCGCTCTGTAGTACACCTGCCGTACCTGGCGTATATGAGGGGGTCATGGCGCCTTTTTGCACGTGCTCCCTCCCTGGCGTTCTCGGGCTCAGATTGTGGGCTAGCTGTTCGTCGGAAGCGGCTTCTCGAGACGGATCGGGAGTAGCTCGATTCGAGAGTTTGTTGACGAAGTTCTCAGTCGGCCAGCCAGTGTTCCAGGTCTTGCATCCTGTGGCGTAGTTCCTGTATTATTCTGGCACTGTTGTCGCTAGTTCCCCCGAAAGGACGCCTTTCGGGAGATCGTGTGGTTCGTCTTGGAGGGGACCTCGCGCGCTACGGGGGAGAAGCCGCGGAGGCTTCCCCTCTGCACTCAGTCTTGCAGCCTATTTCTCCTGGGCCCAGTACAACATCCATTCAGGCGATAGTCCCCACAGACAGCGCCAATGTTCGGTAGGTCGGGTACCGGACGGTTCGAGTTGGTATCCTGGTTGAAGAGGGAGAGATCTCGCCTGGTCGTACGTCACCGGGTTGGGGTAGGCGACGTCCCGAGCACTTCGCGTGAGGAGTGGGGTGTCACCTGCAAAGACACTCCGACGCTCTAGTCAGTGATATGTGCAGGCAAAAAAGGGATATGTGGAATGTAACGTACCTTAGGGGAAGGGCAGGACCTTCTCCATATATACCATGTCAGAGGTGGGCCCATCAAGGACAGGCCCACCTTCCTTGATGCCTCCTTCTCACAGCTGAAGTGTAGCTGGCAGGGACACGTGTCCTGATCGGCGACTTAGCGTCTCGCTCCTGACCGTCCGGGTCGGGTGGTGCTCGGGTCAGGCCGGCCCGCTAGTGGTTTGGGCCAGGCCGTAACAATATATATATATATTATTTTTGGTTGGTGTAATATGCATGAAGAAATGTGTTTATAAATCTATTACGAAAACTTGATCCATTTAGCTCGATTTGATAGAAGTTTCATGAAAAGAATGCCATTTGTGCAAGACACAAATACAATATGTTTGTTTAAAATGCCATTCGTGCTGTGCCTATAATCATATGCATATTATAGCTAAAAATGCCCGATATACCATCACAAAAATAGAGTTTTGCTATCAAATTTTAACTACAAATATTAAATCATAGTAAAAATAAATGAGTGCGTCTTTTATTTATTATCAAACCGTGACAGTGGACGATTAAAAAACCCTAGCAGAGAAAGAGTATGTACTCCGTACTCAAGGAGAATAAGAGAAGGAGAGAGCGGGGGCGAGCGGTTGAGGGTGAAATACGGTGAGGAAGATGGCCATGCCATCGGAAGAAATAAGGGGGAGAGCGTGGGTGGGTGTGTATCCGGTGGTAAGGAGGGTTCTTCTCGAGAGGGGTTAGAAAAGTCATTCAAGGTCTCTTTTAGAGATAAAGTCATTGGTGCAGAAAATTCTAAGGCCTTTGCATTAGTAAGGTCTTTATCTGGGGATGGTATCGCGACGGTGACAGGTAAGCAGGGTGATTCTCGCCCACCAAGTGTCAGTTTTACCAAGGAGGCAAAGAGCTGTCTAGTTGAACCTTACAAGGAAGCCATCGTGATCAAGGTGCTGGATAAGCATTATGGCTACACGGCTCTCATGCATAAGCTTTGGATAGTATGGCACATCAAAGGAGGGTTTGATTTGTTGGATGTGGGGTTTGGGTATTTTTTGGTTAAATTTGATATTGCTGCGGATCGTGAGAAAGTCATTCTTGGTGGCCCGTGGTTGATAGACGGTCACTATGTTGCAGTAAAGCCATGGGATGTGGGTTTTAGGCCATGCGAAAAATCCTTTGGTGCTACCAGGAACAAGCAATGTTGCGAATTGCTTCTGTAATAGGGGTTCCAGTGAAAGTAGATTTGGCCACTAAGCTTGCAGAAAGAGGAAAATATGCTCGAGCTTGTGTTCAAATTAATCTTGGGTTGCCTGTAATCAAACATATTATAGTGGAGGGTGTGACTCATGAAGTGGAGTACGAGAGTTTACAGTTGATTTGTGCTACTTGTGCACGGTATGGGCATGATAAATCGTTGTGCATGGAGAAGGAGTCCTTGGAAGGAAACAGAAATTCTTTTGGTGATGGAAAAAATAATGAAGTCCCGACACTAGTGCCACACAACAATCATGAGCTTCATAAAGAGGCTGAATCAGAAGCTCGTGATTTGGGTGAGAATTCTCGTAATTTGGGTGAGAAATTAGGAGTTGTTAAAGGGAAGGATGTGGATATGGAATCATTGGCTCCTCACGTGCCTGATGGTCATGTTAATGAGGCATGCATGGATGATGGAGAGGGCTGGCAACAAGTGCTGCGTAAGGGGAAATTCACAATGGGCCAGTCATCAGGTTTGAAAGACCAAGATGGAAAGCAGCACAAGTATGGTTCGAGAAGGGTTCCAAGGCCCAATTTGCATGGTGATGGAGGCAAATCAATTGGCATTAGGATGGGGAAGCGAGAAAAACATGAAATTGCGCCATCTCCATCGCGCAAAACTCCTGCACGTCGTGGAATTTCTCTACGAAAGCGTCCTCGGCCTTCCTCCCTGCAGAACTCGCCAGTTGATAAAATTGGTGGCACAACGGAGAAAACCTTAGTAGATGGAAGCATGGCAGGTGCAGTGTTAGGGGGTCCAGAGGTGGCAATTATTGAGGATCAGAGTCTGCCAGTACCGCAGGACAAACCACCTATTGAGGCTGGTAATTCTGATTAGAGTTTATGTTTTTATTTATTCTGTCCTTATTATTTATGGATAGTTTAAATATGATTGTTTAGAATATTAGGGGTGCTTCTAATAAGTTAGCCCGGGTGCATTGTAAGGAACTTGTTAGAAAATTTAGACCTATTTTCTTTATTGTGGTTGAAACTCACTCCCCCTTTCAGCATTTAAAATTATTTTGGGAAAGGTTGAGGTATCACTCTGTTGGTATAGTAGAAGCAGAAGGGCATAAGGGAGGTATTTGGTTTCTATCCTCTATGAAGGGTGTTTGTTGTAAGTTCATTGATGCTTTTGATCAGGGTGTTACTGTTGAGGTTCAATTTGATAATTTAATTTGGAGGTGTAGTGGTATTTATGGCAGTCCTCAATTTAATAAAAGGGTTCTCCTTTGGGATTATCTTGTTGGACAATCCATGGTTTTTCAAGGACCTTGGATTGTTCTTGGTGATTTTAATGAAGTCAAATTTTCTCATGAATCTAAGGGCTGTCAATTTTCTCATCAAAGAGCAGACATGTTTGCTACTTCATTAGGGGATAGTGGTTTGTTTGATCTGAAGACTATTGAGAGGCAGTTTTCTTGGTACAGAAGGGTGAAAAATTATGTTGATGTGGCAAAAAAGCTTGATCGAGTCTGTATAAATAGTAGTTGGTTATCTATCTTTCCAGAGGCTTATGCAGATGTTTTAAATAGGCTTCAGTCTGATCATTGCCCTATTCTGGTGTGTTGTAAAGGTCGTCCTCAGCCTAAAGGGAATCGACCTTTCCGATTTGTTGCTGCTTGGGCTACTCATCCTGGGTATAGGGATATTGTGAATCAGTCATGGTGGTCTGGTAATAGAGGGATTCATGGCAAGCTTTCGGAAGTACAGAAGAATTCACTAGAGTTTAACTCGAAAGTATTTAGTAACATTTTTGTTAAGAAATGTGAATTAGAGCAGCAGATTAATTATTTACAAAAGCATTTGGAAGTGGTGGATAGTATTTATTTGCATCAGAAAGAACAACAGTTACTTGATGATTATAATAATACTCTAGTGCAAGAAGAGCTCCTATGGTTTCAAAAGTCCAGAGAGCAGTGGGTAAGGTTCGGGGAGAGGAATACAATATTCTTTCATATTCAAACTCTTGCGCGAAGGAAGCATAATAAGATTCATGGCCTTTTTCTCAAGGATGGAGTGTGGGAATCTGATCCAGATGTTCTGAGTCAAGAAGCAGAGTCTTTCTATAAAAGCTTATTCTGTCATTTGGATGATGTTGATTTGGGTTGCCTTGGTGATGTGCCTCTTCCTTCTCTGAATGAGGAAGCTTGCAATAATCTTACGGCACCAGTTACTATGGAGGAAGTCAGAACAGCTGTTTTTCACATGAACTCTTTTAAAGCTCTAGGTCCTGATGGGTTTCAAGCTTTCTTCTTCAAAGAATATTGGGAGATCATTGGTCTTGATGTTTGGAAGATGGTTAAGCAGGCATTCTCCGGTGTTACTCTTGATCTGAGAATGTTGGAGACTTTACTGGTTCTTATTCCAAAGGTTGAATCACTGGTATCTATGAACGATTTCAGGCCGATTAGTCTCTGCAATGTAGTTTACAAGATCATCACGAAGGTCCTTGTTAATAG
>NC_029793.2:117233532-117246332 GCF_000816755.2 Arachis ipaensis
CTTATGATAGAGTTGACTGGAGGTTTTTAGCTCATACCCTTAAGAGCTTTGGTTTTCCTATTCCTACACTTAATTTGATTATGAATTGTGTCACTGCTTCTTCCTTATCTATTCTTTGGAATGGGAGTCGTCTGAATGGCTTTACTCCTAGCCGAGGTCTTAGACAAGGAGACCCTATGTCACCCTATCTTTTTGTGTTGTGTATGGAGCGATTGGCATGCTTTATTAGTCATCAGGTTGATTTGGGCTTGTGGGAGCCGGTTGCTATTTCTAGAGGGGGACCAAGAATATCCCACTTAATGTTTGTGGATGACTTACTTCTATTCTGTAAAGCTACAAAGAGACAAGTGCAAAATGTGATGTTGGTTTTAGAGACTTTTTGCAAAGCATCTGGGATGAAGATTAATGTGGAGAAGTCTAAAGCGCTTTGCTCCAAGAATGTCTCTACAACAAGGAAAGAGGTTTTTACTGGGGTGTCCTCTATCAGATTTGTCCAGGACTTAGGCAGGTATCTTGGAGTTACCCTTAGCCATTCTATGGTGACTCGTTCAGCTTTCAATGGTGTCCTGGATAAGATTTGGAGCAGGCTAGCAAGCTGGAAAGGGAATTTACTCAATCGGGCTGGTAGACTCTGCTTGGTTAATTCTGTTGTAGCCGCTATTCCCACGTAGCAGATGCAGGTCTCTATTTTTTCCAAAGGAATCATTAGTAAATTGGAGTCTATGATGAGAAATTTTCTTTGGAAAGGACAAGTTGATGGAAGAGGATTGAATCTTGTTAGTTGGAAGGTACTGGTTACTCCAAAAAAATATGGAGGTTTGGGGATTAGAAATCCTTATTGTGTAAATATTGCTCTTCTTGGGAAGCTAGTTTGGACTTTTTTCCAGCAGCCAAACAAGCTATGGGTCCAATTGTTGGATGCCAAATACCGATCATCTATATATGACTATTTTAGTTATCCTAAGAACAAGGACTCTCCTATTTGGAGGTGTCTTTGCAAGGCTTGGGAAGTGTTGAAGGATGGGTTTGCTTGGTGTATTGGAGATTTGAACCAGAATTTTTGGTTTTCTAGCTGGAGGAGAGAAGGACGGTTATCTAATGAGATGGATTATGTCCACATTTCTTATTCGAATCTCCGGATACAGGATATTTGGTCGGTTGGTAGGTGGCATTTGGATACTCTTTATTCTCCTTTATCTCAAAATCTGAAAGATAATATTCTTTCTTACAATCCAGATGAACAAGCAGGTCCGGAAGTGGGTTGGTATTGGTGTGGGTCGCCAAAGTCTATGACTCACGCAATGGTTACTTGTGGTTGTGTAAGCAGCTATTTGGTTGGGAGGAGCGGGAGAATTGGCTTTGGCTTTGGCGTCAGCTTGTTCCGGAAAAGCATAAGTTTTTGGCTTGGTTGTGTCTTGAGGAGGCTCTTCCTACTGCAAGTTTTCGCTTTAGAAGAGGGATGTCGTCATCGGATAGGTGTCTAAGATGTCTTTCTAGCCAGGAATCGGTTTTACATTGTATTCGGGATTGTCCAAAAGCTCAGCTTGTTTGGCATAGGTTGGATATTTCTTGTCATCCTTTGGATTTGAAGAACTAATTCTTGTATCATAGCAGAGAGCATCCGTTCAAGTTCTTTTCGGGACTTTGGTGGATATGGAGAGCAAGGAATAATGACATCTTTAATCCTCATGAAACTTGGCCTCCAAAAAAAGTGATTTTTCTGGCATTAACTTCAGAAAAGGAGCTTAGGAATATTTTTGAATTACAACGTATATCCCTTCCCTCTACTCTAAATGGTTTTTGAAATCCCCCATTCATTGGTACTTTTAAGATTAATTGTGATGCTAGTTATTTTGGTTCGGGTGATAGTGTTGGTTTTGCTTGTGTTATTAGAGATTGTAATGGGAGTTGGCAAAGGGGTGTTTGGAAATGATTGAGAGTAATAGTATTCTTCAAGGAGAATTGTTTGCCATTTGGAGAGGATATCTCTTAGCTTGGGATGTGGGTCAACGAGATAAATAAATTTACATAAAATAAAAAATTATAAAGATAAAGATAATATTTTAATATTAAATTAATTATAAAAATAAAATTTATTTAGCTAAAATAATATAAGGGATAAGTACTTTTTTCGTCCCCAAGGTCTGGGGTCAAAATCAGTTTTGTCCCTAACCTTTTTTTGTTATTAAAATCATTTTCAATCTTTACAAACACATTAAAATTGTCCTTCCCCCCAATTACGAAAATTTTTTGACACATTTACCCCTGAGGTTGTTACCGGTAGTTGACCCACTTAATGGTATAAAAAATTAATTAAATTTTATTGTTAATTAATTAAAAACCTCACCCCCCCCCCAAATGAGAAGCACAAAGCGTCTGCTAGGGTTAGGGTTCGAGTACAGCAATGGCGTCGGAGACCTCAAGGTCGTCTCGGAGCAGTGAGTTTGGGCAGAAGAGAGGGATTCTTTGTGGGCATAGAGAGAGACCAGTGTTGCGAGTTTCGAGAACCAAAGAAAACCCAGGTTGCCGATTCTGGGACTGCGTCTACTATGAGGTGAGTTCATGTTTTGTTGTTCTCAGCTAATCCCAAAGTTTTGTTTCTAGGCACTGAGTATGGTGGGCTCATGTAGGTTAATGATGAATGTCAGTTTTTCCGTTGGGCAGACCCAGAAGCTGGAAGCGAAGATCCGTATATTGCAAGGTTGAAGAGGAAAGTTGTAGCCCTGAAGGCAGACGTGAAGGCATCTGAGTGGAAGCTGAAGGTTGCTGCAGTGTTCTGCTTGGTTGGCTGGGTTAGTTGTTTATGTTGCAGGCTGCAGATTTTGTTGAACCACAACCAGGGTTTACCATGTTTGGTGCCTCTGAAACTGGGTTGATGAAAGTTTGGTAGAAAATAGGGCAATTTTAGTTAGTTTGTACTTAGGCATTGAAGTCTACTTTATGTAATTAAAAATTTGCTGATGTGGCTGGATTGTTATTTGGTATTGAAACTGGTTCTTGTAGGTGAGTATATGTGTATGTAAGTGATGGTGTTGTGTCTGTAATTTCACAAGAAATTGACAATGAAAGTGAAAATAGTTGAGATGAAATATGACTGAATATTTGTGTCTGTTTTACTAATGCATAACAAGTAGTATAGAGTACTTGCACAACATCAGAATGAAAGCAGAAACAGATAAACCAAAACATAACCATGTGACTTTATTCATTAACAAGCCAAGGATAATAGTCTTAAAGCATTCATGAAACCAGATGACACTTGGACTTCTATCAAAACAGCAGTAATTCTGTTCACTTTTACACAACCTAAGGTATAAAGAGTATGTAATAAGTTCCAATCAAAATGAAATCTCACAACCATACAGTATGATCAAACTAGATCTACATTAACCAGCTAACATCTTAAATAGTTAGTAAACATTGTTAAAGTTTTCCCCATTTCCTTGGAGGCAATTTTGCCATCAGCCTCAACTTCCTTGGAGAAACATGTAGTGCAATGTTGTGAGTGAAGGAGACCCTGTTCATAGGTGGTTGGCTTGAGCTGGATGCACCCTTCTCCTTGGCAGCTGGTGGTGGTTGGGTTGAGCTTCTGATGGGCTTCATGTTGGGCATTCGTTGGGGAGTAGCTGCTGGTGTTGTATTGGGCCTAGTTGCATGTGTTGTGGGCTTGGGGATGGGCTGGGAATGGGATGAGTTAGACCTGGTTATGGAGGTTGAGCTGGTGGCTGGTTGGGGCTGTGATGATGAATTTCCTTGTGCTTTGGACCTCTTCCTCCCTCTGGTAGCAGATTGCATAGCAGGTTTCAAAATTGACCTCTTCCTTCCTCTAGTAGCTATCTTGGCAGTAGTTTGTTTAGGTGGTTGGGCCTGCAATACACCAAGAAGGAGACAGCTAAACCCTAACATACATATGGAAAAGGAAAACATTGTAATAAACCATAACAGTCATTAAAAGAACTGAACTTACAGGGAGGGGTGGATTGCTGCACCTTCCTCTCTTGTGACCTGCTGCACCACACTTTGAACACCTCTGTATCTGCCCCCTCCTAGACAAGTGTGTCTGGCATCTATCCTCTGATTCATTAGGTCCTCTTTTCCTTTTCTTTACTGGTCTGTGGCTAGGCTTCCGATAAGGTGGTGGCATGACATCATCGAAGTTAGTGTGCTCCCACAGATCTGGGTCATTGAGAGGGTTGATTACGGATTCATAACACTTGACATAGGCATCTCTCTTGTAGCAGTCATCCACATACGAATCCAATTCAAGACCCTTGAAGTTTATACAGCTGATTGCATGTGTGCAAGGAATTCCACTTAGCTGCCATTTCCTACAAGAACACTCACGAAGATACAAATCAACAGCATATTTGCTCAATCCATTGACAACCTCATAAGTTTGTGCAGCAGACCAGTAAGGCCTCCACTCACTGGCTGCCCTTCCTCTTCTCTCTATCTTCTTCCTAATTTGAGGTAAAATTGTTCCATTGAACTTCTGAATTCTTTCTCTATTAACAGCCCATCTACTCATAAGGTACACCCTAATTTCTTCTAGCATAGTAATGATGGGCTTCTCCCTTGACTCTAATATTTTCCCATTAAAGCTTTCACACATATTATTTATAAGAGTATCACATTTGGAATGGAAGTTAAATCTGGACCTGCTCCAGAATCTAGGAGGAATAGAGTTGAGATGCCTATGAGCCTCCACATTTACCCCTCGGACCACTGCCATTTCTCTCTCCCAATCCTTTCAGTGTGTAGCTTTAGCACATCTCCACATCAGTTGCTTCAATTGCAGTCCAGGAAACTTTTTTTTGAAGTTGCTGTAGAGATGCCGAACGCAAAACCTGTGATCTACACCTGGGATCACCTCATCAAAAGCTGGCAGTAACCCCTACCAAAAGGAGGTAAGTATGCATAATATTAAGTTAAATGAGGAAGCTAATATTAAGTTATAATCTCATACTGTTGAGTATGAATAAGTATGTTAAATGAGGAATGTATTTCAATTTCACACAAAATCATTTACCTTCTGCTGATCAGACATGAAGGTTGCCCTGCCAATTGTCTCCGACCCAAAATAATCAATTAGCAGCTTCAGGAACCAAGTTCAGCTATCTTTCATTTCTGACTCCACAACGGCATAGGCGATAGGGAGCATTTGATCATTCGGATCCCAACCTATAGCTGTCAACAGCTGCCCCCCTTGAGGTGTTTTCAGAAAGCAGCCATCTAACCCAATGAACTTCCTACATTGCAGAAAGCTTTTTTTGCAAGCATCTAGGCATACATAAAGTCTCTGAAATATGCAATAGTTGTTCAAAGATGAGTGTTGCTGATCATGCTCAAAGTCAGGGGACCTCTGTACCTTCAGAGTCACTGAGGATCTTGGATTAGAACGGAGCAACTCATAGCAGTAATCACCAATCCTCTTGTACTGCTTCCTATACTCTCCCTGTATGTCATCCAACGCCGCTTGCCTAGACCTAGCTACCATTGAGGTTGTAACTGTCAGATTCCACTTCCTTTGTGCCTTGTTCACCAATTTCTTGATCATAACCCCTGGATTATGTTCCACCTTCTTCTTAAAAGCCCTGCTCAGCCACGAAGTATGCATTATCCCAACCCTATGAGACTAGCCACAAGTATGCTTAAGGTTCATGGACCGAAGCTGCCAAGTTGCTTCCTCTTTCATCTTAGCAGCATATAACCAGAAAGGACAACCAGGCTGACAAACAGCCCTCACCCTAACCAAATCAAGCTTCGCATACCTGAGTCCCCGTCTCGTTTGTACTGCATATGACGTCATAGTGTCCTTAAATTCCTCTCTTGAAGCAAAAACTGTTCCCACCTCCCACTTGTAACTATTCATGTCTTTACAATCCTTATGAATTGGATAACTCCTTGCCTCATTTTTATCTTCCCCTTGTCCTTCCTCATCATCTGAACCAACACCAACCTCATACTCCAAGTCCACTTCATCGCTATTAAAGCCTTTCTCATCACTAAAATCGCCATTCATAACCCCTTTACCTTTATCAACCCTCTTACTACCCTTGGCACTTGTATCTTCCTCAAACCCACTCTCATCATTATATTCCTCGTCACCATCTGTAAAATGAATGTCGTCTGCACTATCACCCTCAGGATCAGACGGAATAAACTCATCATCATCGCTATCATCATCGCTATTTGTCTCAGCCCATTCATTTTCAGCTCCCACATCTGTATCTAACTTATCTCCTTTATTGCCTTGTTGCACATCATCATTTTTCATCTCTTGAACTTTTCCACCCTCATAAACTGCCAACTCATTACCCAGATTCTGCTCTGTTTGGCCTCCAACATCGATAAACCCAGCTTCAGGAAATTCTTCTGCATCCTCAACCACATGCACCACAAACACCTAAACATGACCCCTCAAGTTCGCTATTCTGCACATCTTAAGTGTATCTCTATCCGTAGCAAATAATTTCAGGGCCTTCTCTAACCATTGACTAGCTGGATCCTTATACTACAGAGCTGAAATATTCTCTCTGGTGTATCCGAACTGCCTCAGCTCCACATATGCCTCAAATAAAGACCAACAATCACTATCAACATCTTCAATGACTGTCTTTTCTCCCCCTAAATACCGCAACGTCCCTTCCTTATAACCAAATCGACCCCCACGGTAAACAGTCAGAGTAAAGCTTCCCATTCCTTAAAGACACAAGAAAAGCCAAATCAAACCCTCGCAATATTATTATTACACAAATGCTGCATAACATTATTACGTTCTAACTCGAAACGAAACCGTAACAAATGCTGCATACATACCTCAATGTCGATGACAATGCCGGACCAACCTCCTTCCTCACCGTAGCTGGCGGCCTCCAAATGCAGTTTAGATACTCCTCCGATGACATACCACAGCTAGGGCATCATTGAACATGAAACATCACCTTCGAATGTGTGTAATGGCAAATGAGATACTAAATGACTTTTGCGGGAATGAAAAACGAAGCGTTATGGACCTCAGGGACAAATGTGTCTAAAAATTTTCGTAATTGGGGGGAAGAACGATTTTAATGTGTTTGTAAAGATTGAGGATGATTTTAATAACAAAAAAAGGTTAGGGACGAAATTGATTTTGACCCCAGACCTTGGAGATAAAAAAAAGTACTTATCCCATAATATAATTTAGATAAATAATAAAATATTCAATCATTTTTAAATAGAAAAAAAAGTTTCCAGTAAATCTTTTACTAAAAATAAATTATTTTTATCATTTGTTGGATTTAAAATAAATGAGGATAAGTTAAAAATAAATGTTAGTCTTTATTTACATGGTTTAGTACTTAGTATGTATCTTTGTGAATATTGTATCCTTATTATATGCATAATTATCTTTTTAAAAATTATTTTGTGAAATTATAAATTAAATTTTTTATTTATATTATTATTTAATTGGTATATACCATTAATTAATTATTTTATAATTATTTTTAGTTATACAAAAATTAATACTAATTAATTTATGAGTCACTTATATAAAAATTTGCAATTTTATTAAGTAACAAAGAAATTGATTTGTAAAATTTTTTATAACAATTGTATGTGATAATTAAACTAGAAGAATAGGAAGAAATATTTTTAAAATTAAAGAAAGTTAAAAGATTACCTAAACAATAATGACCAAGCTGAATTTTTAAGATTTAAAATTTTAAAGTGCACATAACTTTGGATGATGTTGATTTGGGTTGCCTTGGTGATATGCATCTTCCTTCTCTGAATGAGGAAGCTTGCAATAATCTTATGACACCAGTTACTAATATACTATAGAGGAAGTCAGAACAATTGTTTTTCACATGAACTCTTTTAAAGCTTCGGTTCCTGACGGTTTCCAAGCTTTCTTCTTCAAGGAATATTGGGAGATCATTGGTATTGATGTTTGGAAGATGGTTAAGCAGGTTTTTTCCAGTGTAGCTCTTGATCCGAGAATGATGGAGGCTTTACTGGTTCTTATTCTAAAGGTTGAATTGTTGGTATTTATGAAAGATTTCAAGCTGATTAGTCTCTGCAATGTAGTTTACAAGATCATCATGAAGGTCCTTGTTAATAGGCCACGTCCTCATCTTGCAGAGATTGTTGGCCCACTTCAAGGAGGATTTATTTTAGGACGAGAAATTCCTGACAACATCATTATTGCTCAAGAGGTCCTTTACTTTATGAAGAAGACTAAATCAAAAAAAGGCACACTAGCCTTTAAGATTGATCTGGAGAAAGCTTATGATAGAGTTGACTGGAGGTTTTTAGCCCATACCTTTAAGAGCTTTAGTTTTTTCAGTCCTACACTTAATTTGATTATGAATTGTGTCATTGCTTCCTCCTTATCTATTCTTTGGAATGGGAATCGTCGGAATGGCTTTACTCCTACCTGGGGTCTTAGACAAGGAGACTCTATGTCACCCTATCTTTTTGTGTTGTGTATAGAGAGATTGGCATGATTTATTAGTCATCAGATTGATTTGGGCTCGTAGGAGTTGGTTGCTGTTTCTAGAGGGGGGCCAAGAATATTCCACTTAATGTTTGCAGATGACTTACTTTTATTCTGTAAAGTTACAAAGAGACAAGTGCAGAATGTGATGTTGGTTTTAGAGACTTTTTGCAAAGCATCTAGGATGAAGATTAATATGGAGAAGTCTAAAGCGCTTTGCTCCAAGAATGTCTCTGTAACAAGGAAAGAGGTTTTCACTGGGGTGTCCTCCATCGGATTTGTCCTGGACTTGGGCAAGTATCATGGGGTTACCCTTAGCCATTCTAGAGTGACCCATTTAGCTTTCAATGGTATCCTGGATAAGATTCGGGGTAGATTAGCAAGTTGAAAAGGGATTTTACTCAATCGGATTGGTAGACTCTTCTTGGTTACCATTGCAGCAGCAATTCCCACGTACTAGATGCAGGTCTCTATTTTTCTCAAAGGAATCATTAGTAAATTGGAGTCTATGATGAAGAATTTTCTTCAGAAAGGATAAGTTGACGGAAGAGGATTGAATCTTGTTAGTTGGAAGGTATTGGTTACTCCAAAAAAATATAGAGATTTGGGAATTAGAGATCCTTATTGTGTGAATATTGCTCTTCTTGGGAAGTTAGTTTAGACTTTTTTCAGCAGCCAAACAAGTTATGGGTTCAATTGTTGGATGCCAAATACCGATCATCTCTATATGACTATTTTGGTTGTCCTAAAAACAAGGGCTCTCCCATTTGGATGAGTCTTTGCAAGGCTTGGGAAGTGTTGAAGGATGGGTTTGCTTGGTGTATCGGGAATTTGAACCAGAATTTTTTATTTTCTAACTGGAGGAGAGAAGGACAGTTATCTAATAAGATGGATTATGTTCACATTTCTGATTCAAACCTCCGGATACAGGATATCTAGTCAGTTGGTAGGTGGCATTTGGATACTCTTTATTTTTTTATCTCAAAATTTGAAAGGTAATATTCTTTCTTACAATCCAGATGTGCAAGTAGGTCCAAAAGTGGGTTGGTATTGGTCTAGATCTGCTGCCAAAGTCTATGACCCATGCAATGGTTATTTGTGGTTGTGTAAGCAGCTGTTTGGTTGGGAGGAGCGGGAGAATCGGCTTTGGCTTTGACGCCAGCTTGTTCTGGAAAAGCACAAGTTTTTGGCTTAGCTGTGTCGTAAGGAGGCTCTTTCTACTGCAAGTTTTCGCTTCAGAAGAGGGATGTTGTCATCGGATAGGTGTCCAAAGATGTCTTTCTAGCCAGGAATCGGTTTTACATTATATTCGAGATTGTCCAAAAGCTCAGCTTGTATGGCATAGGTTGGATATTCTTGTCATCCTCTGGATTTGAAGAACAAGTTCTTGTATCATAGTAGAGAGCATCCATTCAGATTCTTTTCGAGACTTTGATGGATATGACGAGTAAGGAATAATGACATCTTCAGACTTAGTTTGGTAAAACTTTTACTTTTCAAAAGTAGCTTAATAAAAGCTAATTTTTACAAGATGGCTTTTTAAAAGTTGTAGCATTTATGTTTGGTAAATCAAATTAAAAATAACTTTCAATAAATACAAGCAACAACAATTGCGTTTGGTAAAATAGCTTTTAAAATTTAAAAATACTATAATAGACATAAATGTGAGCATTAAATTTAAAAATTAGTTAACATATGAGGTTATATTAGACTTTTAAATTTTAAAAAGTACAAGTCAACTTTGAAAAGCTTTATCTTAGGTGCTTTCAAAAGTACCCCGATTTTTTAAAAGCTGCAAGTACAAGCACATAATCTTTTTTATTTACCAAACACAAAATAAGGAGCTTGAGCTTTTAAAAAGTACAAACACCTTTTTGAAAATCTTTGCCAAACCAAGCCTTAATCCTCATGAGACTTGGCCTCTGGAAAAAGTGATTTGTCTAGAATTAGCTTCAGAAACGGAGCTTAGGAATATTTTTGAATTACAACGTATGTCTCTTCTCTCTATTCTAAATGGTTTTTGAAATCTCCCGTCTATTGGTACTTACAAGATTAATTGTGATGCTAGTTATTTTGGTTCAGGTGATAGTATTGATTTTACTTGCGTTATTAGAGATTATAATGAGAGTTGGCAAAGGGGGTGTTTAGGAATGATTGGGAGTAATAGTATTCTTCAAGAAAAATTGTTTGCTATTTGGAGAGGATATCTCTTAGCTTGGGATGTGGGTTAATGAGATGTTATTTGTGAGATGGATTGTGTGGAAGCGTTTAATCTTGTTACTAATCATCAAGATGATTTTGGGTTTATTGATCCATTGGTACTCAAAATAAGGGATATCATGCATTGAAATTGGCGTGTTGACTTTCGTTTGATTGTGAGAAATACAAACACCGTGGCAGACACCATGACAAAGATGGCGATGAGGTTACAACTTCATCATGTGGAGCTTCTTTTTCCTTGGGAAGAGTTTAAGAGTAGTCTTAAACGGGATTGTTCCTCTATTTAAGCAGTTTCTTTATTTTTCTTGTTTTTTTTCCTTTGTTTAGTTTATTTAAGTCACCAAAAAAACTTTTAAGGTTTCTTCTGGCTTAAAGTTAAAGTAACCACGGAAAAAGTTCAACATAACTTCCCATCACTTCTATTCACATCGTCTTTTGACTCCTACTTTTTCTGCAGTACCTGAAAGCACTTTCTTTAATCATATTATATGAGCCCTATCATATAATACAGTATTCTCCAAACCCAAAATACCGATTTTTTCTTTCTTCATTTTGGTGTTATTTGTTGGTTTTTTTTAGCGAATTTTCTCATGAAGCAAAAACGTAATAATTCAGGAGAGACCTTTTAGCAGAACTACGATGATCACATAATATCAACAACAATAAAAAATTTACAGAAAGTTTGGACGAAATAAGCCTCAATCAACTACACCTACCAAAAAAGATTATAATGACCCTTTATAGTGGCGGAGTTTGAATAAAATAGTTTATAATGGTACTCTTCGAGTCTTTAGTGACTTAAAATCTTCAATAATTGAATCAGAACTAAATTTTTAACAATTTATAATATTTATTAAAAAATTTTTATCAATTTATACAAATACAATAATATTAATACTTATTGAATATTTTAATATTTTTTATCATATAAAAAATTAAATTAATTTTTATAATAATAATTTTTATCTTTTATTTTGTTAGATGATCTTTTTTTATTCTTATCTTTTTTTGTTAGATAACTTTTTTTATTTGATTTTATTATTAAATAATTTTTTTATTTTTATCATTTTTTGTTAGGTAACTTTTTTATGATTTGATTTTATCTTTTAATTTTGATGTGTTGTGAAAGCTAACAAAAGTCCACCCAGTTCAATCCAAATCCAGCATATTTTTAATGTTTAAAACTAAAAACTATTATGCAATAAAAGTAAAAGATGAGGATTGAACCTGGATGTTTTAAGTCATAGTAAAATATGTGAGCAATTGAACTATTTTTTATTTTTTGAAGAAATACTAATTTTTTTATAAAAAATTTGTGGGCCTTGATCCCATTGTTTCAACTAACCTCTGCCCCTGACCCTTTAGTTGTAAATGTCAAAAGTATATACAATTTCAATTTTTTTTATTTGATTTTTTTAGTTCTAATATTTGGTTTATTTCTTTTATTCAATTTTGCATTCGGTTGTAGACACTTCTATTGGAAAAATCACAACTCGCAAAATGACGACAATTTAAGTTTAGCATTTTAAAAAGAATAAAAAAAGTCATGATGAAACTTGATAGCCATGGACAAGGTCGAGATAATGGCGCGAACTTATTGGTACGGTTTCTAAGTGTAATGACCCGTAGAGCAACGCTGTAAATTGAAAATTAAAGGTCTTTAGTACTGAAAATGTAGGGCGTGTATGTGGTTTTAGTAGTGTTGTATGTTCGGTAGGTTTTTACAAGTCTAAACGTATTTTTGGATTTACAACCGGTAGAGTCTCTAGTAACGTATCTCAGCAACATGTGATAAATTTAGAGAAGCAGGTTGAAACTTTAGAGAAAAAGCCATGAATATGAAGAAACTAAAATTTAGTTAGCAGCTTTGCACAAATTTTTTTTATCAAAATATGGTGATAAAATACTTAGTCTATCCAGTGATATACTAAACATTTAATTGGTATATTTAATAAGTAATAGTTAAAATTTTAAATATATTTATTCTAGAAGGGATTAGAATTTATTTTATTTATGTTAAAATTTTTCTTATTTCTTATTATATATAAGTTTAGACTTGTATTATTATTATTATTATTATTATTATTATTATTATTATTTA